>NC_054085.1:9570258-9686847 GCF_017562075.2 Anopheles merus
AGTTCCTCACAGTGGCTGTTTTTGGGAAGGTATCCTCGAAGATGGCATGTAGCATGTGTTTTAGTTCTTGTTTGCTGGCGGCCCCCTAAAGTCATACACATATTTTCCTATATTTTCATCCATTTTCTGACTTTGAGGCTTTCTGGAAAATTCGGAAACCATGTATACCACTCGGAATACCACTTTCTTCACTTAATTGAAGAGGGTGCTCTTTAGCTAGGCTTCTGAAAAAACAGCACTTCAAAAAGGCGTGAATTGTACGAGGCCTATTAGAAGTTGGTAGTCGCTTTTCCTTTAAAAAATGCCTCACAGCTAGCAAATATTTGCCGATATAGTGCTAAAATTATGAGTTATCGTTATTAGTCACTAGCGTTGTCAAAATGCAGCATTCGTTCATCGTGTTATGTTGAGGTAATATATGTTGAGGTAATATAGGAGGTATAAAAACCTGTCCAGGCAGTCTCAAAGTTGGCATATATCTGTTACATTGGATAAGAATGATAAAATTTCTGAGTTAGGCTCACCGCCGCTAAAGTTAAGTATGAGTAAATGTAAACTGCTTTGCGTATTATATTTTTATTTCCATATTTCTTTTTTCTACGATTCTAGATTATAGATATGATTCTAGGTAAAAGAAAAATCCTTAATGTGGTATAGAAGTGGGTGATGGAGAGAACAAAACCTGGACCAAATACTTAAAATATTTAAATAATTTATTTTGGTATAAAATGGTACAATTTTACCAACCACATAATCTCCCCCTCCCCTTCACCTACCAAGCAGCACTCAATTGCGGCCCGCGAAAATATGTTCAACTGTAATTCGGCCCACGACCCAAAACGAGTTTGACATCACTGATCTAGAGGATAGATCACTGGACAAACGCCTTAGGTACAGGATGCGTCTTTAGCGAGTAAATGGTGTTACATACGTTATATATGTACGTTACGTTATCCCAGCTTAGGTGTACAGAGTAACACTTCCACGAGCTAGTATTCCCCGCACAGGACTGTTGGCGCTCCATGACTACGAAACAGCCAGGTGTTAGTCGCAACAGGTGTTAGTCACATACAAAAACTATCGACCAATGAAGGCTCTCTTTTGAATAAAAACGGCATATCAAGGAGGATCCTATCTGAAAACTCTCAAGGACATACTATCCAATATGGATCTGTCTGTGGAACTCATATAGTATTGTAATGTAATCAATAATACAGGGATCCCTTTGGACGTCCCTCCAGTGCTCTAGTAACTATTAGTAACTCCAGTAACAGGAAGTTTCATAGACGACCAAACTTGCATTCTGACCATCTCATATAAACCCTGTAAGGCCCCTTACTGCACCATCAGTAACCTTCTAACAACGTTAGATACGGGAAGCAGATGAAAAACAATTTGATTTAAACTTCGGTTACTATTTCTTCTCTTGCTGAGAGTACTTGTTGGATTAATACGCCGTTCACCAACCACGGTTGCGATTGTTTGAAAGCGATAGATTTGAAGAATCTGTAGTTGAATTTTCGTTGTGTTTCGAATTCCAGGTTCCATTTCAGACTTATCCAGATTCGCCCGGAATTGACCGAACTCGTCCGGAGGCGTTCGGATTCAGTACAGAGTCAAATCCGGTTTTGATTCGGATTGAATGCACAGCTCGACTTTCAGATTAACCATCACTATTGCTGTGCCCTGTGTCTAGCATTGGGTTGGCCAACTAGGTACGAAGATGTCACAGATAACTTTCTTTAACTATTTCTCCAAAGCTGTTGGTACCATTCGGTACACTTAGAACTTAAAGGAATGATGTTCGATATGACTCAGTTCGCCTTGATGTATCTTACCCAACGCCCTAGACAAATGACGTGAATTAATGTACGCAACGACCATCAATCATCGACTGTTGTGATTATTCATGCAGTTTCAAATCATCAAAATTTTCCCTACGGCTTAAGTTTTACTGTAACGGCGTAACGTGCATGCTGGAAACCCTGCACTTCGACGAAGAGTACATGTTCGCGTTTTGCTATCCGATCAACGCCACTGCCCAGCTGACGGTAATCGATGTTAAGGGAACCGTTTTCGATCTCACCACGCTACCGAACCTAACCAAACCTTCGTACTTTCGTTCTGCAGCACTCTTACCTGGACAGTGTGGTATTAAAGCGAACGGCTAAACTCCTCGTGTAAGAAGTATCGAAACGCCGATCAACACGTTCATTATAGTGATGTGCTCTCTGGAGCGCACCCACGACTCCGAGCCGACTCCGGCTATTGTTAGTTCGATTATGACTCCGGCAAAATCTGAACCACGAGTTCCACCCGGGGTCTCCGGAAACCATCCGGACCATCCGAAATCGATTCCGAAATTATCGGAGTCGTATCGGACCCGACTTCCGATGTTTGCCAACTTTACCCATCACTAGTTCATTCTGCACGGGAGCCGCAATCTGCTTCCGCAACCGTCATACTAGAACAAGATCCCGGTGATCCATGTCACTCCCGGCGTTAGTTGTTGAGAGTGAATTTTGTCACTTGATTGCAAATCAATCGGCTAGAAGGGTTAGACTTTGGTTGTACTATCGTACATGAGATGTTTGCAGAGAGTGACGTTAAGAGCAACCCGCATCCATACAAAAAAAAAAACGAGGCGCCGAGCATGATATCGGGAAGAATTGAGACGCTGTCCTGATCGGAACATAATGAGATGTCGGAGGATTTGAGGATTGTTCTTTAAATACGATCGATCTCGACAGCAACTCTACATGATGGAGCTGGTGCTCAGGAAGAATCAGCTCACGAACGTGATCGTCCCTGGTCAGCTGACCGATGAAGCGGTTGGAAAGCATCGATTAAATCTTCAAACGGTTGGCAAACAATGATTTTAGACCGTTGCTATCGATAAAGTCCGTGAACATGGGTGACAATTGGTAAGGTTGGGAGTTCACTGTCCTATTTCGTTATCTCTTTAAACAAAACTATGCTCTAGTTGTACATTTAAATCCTGTCGCTTTCATCGTTTATTAGAATACATTTAATTCGTCTGCAAAACTAGGCCGGCCCTTCTAACTGCCCACCCACTAGTTCCTCCCCTAGCAAATATTCATGTGTGGGACACATTGTCATAGGAGAGAAAGAAAAAAAAAACAACATAAAAATGTTATGAAAATAAGAGAAAAAACGCGTATCTGCTGCTTCCTAGCTGTGGCCTATGCTTAATTTAATCATAATTGTGTTCATTTTCCAGGTGGTGCATTGGGGGGCTGATTAGGGGAAAAGGGAAACGTTTCCCTTATTTTACGGGACACTGTTCCTCCTCCCCTTTCGTCACATCTCCGTCCTCTTATACTGGAATGGGTTTTACGGAGTCTGTGTATATGTAGTGCCTGTCTATGTGTGTGGTGCCTGCGGCGCATTTACCCAAACATCAAACTGTTCTCTCTTATCGTGTAGCTCGCGGGAGATTGGGATGGATCGGCGGAAAGTGGATGATTGTGATCGTGCGGTGATGAAACGGGGTCGTTGTAGTAGTAGTAGTCCATAGTAAAGGGTGGTGGTGTTGGGAGGGTAAACGGGATAGGAGATTTACGATATCTTGGTGCGCTTCCGGGCGATCGCTTCCTCGACGGCGCGCAGCTGCTTCAGCAGCTCTTCCCGGCGCGACGACTTTTTCGACGCGGCCGCATTCGCCTTCTCCATCGCCGCACTCGAGGGCGGTATCACCTGCGCACCGCCACCCTTGCCCTCGCTGTGCTTCTTTGAATCTGCAAAGGAACGGGCAACACAAGTGAGCATAAAACAATTCCGGATACAATGGTTCTGCTAATTCGCTTACCCTTCTTTCCCATGCTGGCTGATTTGGAGGATTTTTCCGACGCGCGAACCTTTGCCGTTCTTCCCTTGCCAGCGCCCCGCGACGAGCTGGAGGAGCTGGAGGAGTACGAGCTTTCCGAGCCGGAATCGCTCGAATCGGACGAACCGGAGCCGGAGCTGCTCGAGTGTCGCCTGTGTTTGGCCGCGGATGCTTTGTGCATCGGAGGGGACTGAAACGAAACGAAACGGAAACAGCATTTAGTCAGCGTTACACAGTAGACCGTCTTCATTTTGTCGCAAATTACCATCTTTCGCTTGGAGGTGACCACCTTCTCGACCATGCGCTTCTCTACCACCGGCGATGGTCCTCGTTTGTCCATTCGTTTGACCGGCACTGGAGATCCTTTGCGTCCTACAAAACAAACAAACAAACAAACAGTTCCAAATGTTTTTCCCCATAATCCACCCAAGATTGCTTACCACGCCGAGGGCTAACGCTTGGCGAGCGGGTGCGTATCACCTTGCGCACGTGCGTTGTGCTCGCGTGACGCTCGCCTTCCTTCGACCGGTGGCTGTCGTAGCGATTGCGCCGGGTCGTGGTCGGGCTGGGCGAACGGCTCGAATCCGAGCTCGACCCGGACCGGGAGCTGCTGCTGGAGCTGCTGTACGAGGAGCTGTTGCTGTAACTTCGTCGATCGGCTCCACCGCCACCTCCGCCACCACCGCCGCCACCACGTCTTCCTCCACGTTTGTCCCGTCCCGGAGATTTCGAGCGCATCCACGGGTCGTTCCACTCGTCCGCACGCTGCAAAATCACCTCCCGAGTGGCACGCGGATGGCGGCGCTTTGACAGATCGTCATCCTCGTACTGGGGCATACGGTGCGATGGCAGCTCCCGGTAGCGATGGGTCCGGCCGAACGCATCCTCCTCGAACGGGGGTGCACCGGGACCGGCCGCACCACCGCCAGCGCCGCCCCGCGGGTACTTTGACGTCGGGGCAGGATAATCGTAACCAGGTGGTACCGCTGCAGGGGGTCTTCCAGGGTAGGCAGGTGTAATCTAAAACAAAAGAAAGAGGGAAAACCGTAAGCCTTTCTTTGCAAGCGAATGGAAATTGTGCTCCCACTTACATCCGACGGTGACGCACGATCCCGCGTGTAGTAGTTGTCCTTCTCCAGCTCGTCCTGCGTCAGCGTCAGGTTCATCTTTTTGTCGTCGAAATCGATGTCCTGCTCCTTGCGCTTGTTCGCCTTGCGCATCATCTCCTTGGCCGTGCGCAGCCCCCGCTCCCAGGCACTTTCGGCGACGACCGGCTCGACGGGACGCACCGGCGGGGGCAGCCCGACCGTGGCCGGGTACGGTGCCACTACTGCGACCGGATGGTGCGCTAGATGGTGCAGCGGCGGCCGCTCGTGGCGATAGTCGGGCGGGTAGAGCGGGGCCGCCGGGTGGCCCCCGTACCCGGGCGGCTGATGCGTCACCGGCACGGGCCGCACCATGTCGAACATTGTGTAGTTGCCCTTGTCGGTGACGCCCGGGTGCAGGAAGCGGCAGCTCATGCCCCACGTGCACTGGCCGCGCGTGTAGAACCGGCAGACCGGTTTCGGTTCCGACTCTTCCGGCCGCTTCTCGTCCTCATCCGTCACTTCGCCCTCTTCCAGCTCTTCGCCCTCCTCCAGCTCATCGTCGCCACCGGCCGCTGCTGCTCCTTCCTTCGCTTCCTCTTTTTTGCCCTTCTCTGTGGCATCATCCGCCTTCTTCTCGGGCTCCTTCGGTGCATCGTTGCATTCGCCCTCCTCCGCCTCAAAGTCGAGCGCATCCTCATCGTTCTTGTTGTCCATCAGGTTGCCCTCGTGCAGCAGTTTGTCGTGGTTTCGTGTCGCCGCAGCACCGCCGCCATTTGCCCCGCTGGCTCCTCCTACTCCTCCTCCTGCACCGTTGATCGTGTGCTTGTCCGCGTCCATATTGCGCAGCTGGTTCTTGCGCTCCTCCAGCTTCTGCCGCAGGTCGGTAATTTTCGGCCGCTCGTCCCGCTGCTGCTGCTGCTGCTGCTCGCCTGCCTCACTGCCGTCCCGCTCCGACGCGGACACGGTCGAGGTGGCCGGCCCCCGGCTGTGCTCATCATCCTCCTCGCCCTCTTCCTGCTCCTCGTCCGTTCCGTCGTCCTCTTTCCGCCCCCCGGCGTGCCGCTTCACACTCTCCCGCTCGCTGTCCCGATCATCCTCTTCCTCTCCGTCCTCCTCCTCATCCTGCCCCGCTCGGCCCGGCTCGTTGTCACTCTCCAGGCTGACGTCGCTCAGATCTTCGTGGCTCATGTTGAGCGCGCTGTTCTTTGCGCCTGGCCCACCATCGCTGCCGGCCACCGCTCCACCCTCCACACTCCGCTCACCACCTCCCGCTTCCGGTGATGCGGGCGCTTTGTCCTCCCGTTCCGATTCCTCCTCCATCTCGCAGTCCGAAATCTCTTCGCCCTTAAGCTTTTCGCTCAGATTGGACGTGGTCGAGTTGCGAGACAGTGAGCGGTGCTGGCGGTTTGAGCTGCTCGCACTGCCCCCTCGCCGCCGGTGATGGTGACTCCCGCCCTTGCTCGAGCTGTTGTCCGAGTGGTTCGATTCCTTCGACAGCGAGCGCGAACGATCGTACCGCCGCTCGCCCTGCGACCCCCCGCTTGGGCTACGGCTCGATCGATTGTGGGCCGAGGACGAGGCTGGCGATTTGGGATGCGACTGGGGCGAGTTTTCCGCACTCAGGTAGGAAGGCGAATTGACGGCATCGAACGTTTTGGCCGGGCTGGACAGCGAGTCCTGCTTGCCCGCATCGTACGACAAGCTGCCCGGGGAGTTGGAGCGCGACTGGGACCGAGAGCGGGACCGGGACGGTCGGTTGCTTTCCCGTCCACCGTCGTTCGGTTCACCGCCATCATCGTCGCCACCGCCATCACCACCTCCGAGCACGTCTCCCGCGTTCGATGCGGGCGACGGTGAACGTGACGGCGAACCGGAACCATCGGAATGATCGTCTTCCTGCTGCTCCTTTCCACCGCCCGGGCTCGCAGCCTGCTCCGAATCGGAGCTGTTCGATGCCGACGAGCCTGGTCTCGAATCATCACTGTCCATCTCGCTTTAGCAAGCGTGGATTGGGGATTGCTCCCGTGCGATGCTTTCCCTGTACCGCGTGTGTCACTCTTGCTCCGTACCGTGGAAGTGTTGGTGGTGCCGCTGCAAGTAAATAAAGAGAGTTAGTTTCATTTTTGGCACCTTTTTCCTACAAAGACCCCAATAACAGTACGAAAATAAACAAATTAGCTCAGTTTGTTCTCATCCAAATTCGCTCAGATCACTAAAGACGGGCTTAAACCGTTCTTACGCTGTGTGCTGTTTTTAGAAGTTGTGACCATCATCCTCGTCCGTTTTGGCTTTGCTCGAGGTGCCTTACTTACAAAAAAAACATACGGTAAAGTAATCAGAGCACCGGAAACCATCTTCCATCTCCTCCATGTCCTCCAACGCAAATCTCCGTGACTGTGTGACTTGATTGCTCTTCTCCCTTTGCATTCCATTTTCACACCATACAGCCGACCGCCGCCGCCGCCGCCACATCATCTTTGGAGTGCGGCATGGCCCACTCGATCCCCCACCGTTGTTTACACATTCATACATAAACGCACACACACTCAAACAAGCATACCAACCAACACACACAAACACACAGGAGAGAGCGAGAAAGGCAATGCAATTCTGTGATCTGGTTCTGCAAAAAAATCGCATCACTGGGTTGTGTTGGGTGGGGAGAGAGAGAGAGAGAGGTTGGCTCGTTTGCTGTTTTCTCTTACCTTAAAATCGTACCGGAAGGGGAAGAAGTTTCGATTTTTTTAGGTTGGTTTGTTTTACAAAGGTTTGAACTGAACACAAGAGACTTTTGGGGTTTGAACTTCAACAACTGAACACACGGCAAAAACGGACGGGCTTCATTATAAAACAATTCCAGCCCACGCGCGGATGAGAAGCATCAACTACTACTACCCTGGGAGGGTTTTTGTTGTTTTGTTTGTAATACTTTTGAGGGACAGTTCTTAGCTTACCGGCCATAGCCTTTCGCTTACTTGAACTTGTTTTTTTTGTATACTGCACTTTTACGTTATAAACTGACTCTTATACTTAGAACACCACCTGTGTCGGCTCAGGTGACACCACCACTATCCGGATGGTTCCGACGCCGGAACCCACCGTACATTGTCCTGCGATTTCCACCACAAAAACGACAACAACTACCACCACCGATCGAACTTCGCCAATTTGGCAAACGGTCAACAAGCGCGCACGGCAGCAGCAGCAGTTCTTCGCATTCGACATTTAGCGTACTTTGGATGTTCATGGCTTACTTAGCTCTTGCGCGCTTTATACTCGCGTTTACTGAACGGAACTGAAACTGATACTGTTTTTCCCACGTACGTTCCCACGTACGTGCCGGGCCGTACCCCTTACAGGGAAATGGACCGCCGCAAATTCACTGTAACAACTGTAAAACAACAATCGCAAAGAAAGGGCCCATCATCACCACCATCTTGTTTCTCGCCTGTCGGCAGCAGCCTGCTGCGGCGTCACCGTATGTTGACAGGGAATTGCGACGAATGCGACGAGGGCGCTGGTGGCGATGAAGGAAAACGAAAATTACTGTTTCTAAACATTCACTGTCTTGCACTTTTCGCTATCCATTTCCAGAATTCACCCCGGAAGGAGGAGAACCGGGGACGACGCTGGACGCGCACCACGATACCTGTATGTGTGTGCGTGTGTGTCTGTGTGAGAGACCCTTGGTTGTTTACTCGGAAGATTTCACTATCAATTGCGTTCGCGTTCACTTTTGTCTTACTAAAGGGCCAGAAAGAGGGACTAATAACACGGGTATGGAGGGATGTGTAACAATTTGTCCCCACCAGTCGGTGCTTACCTTCACAGTGAAAGAAATAAGGGGGGGGAGTGAAACGCAACAACGGGCGTAGCGGTGGTGGGCAGCAGCAGCAGCAGCAGGAGCGCTAGGGTTGTATTGGGGACAGCCGTCCGAAACTGCTTGCTCACCCGGCTCGAGTTCGGGAATGCCCTTTCTGCCCGCAATCCGGAACACCGTCGATGCGTTTGCGAGGCCGTTGGGAAAACACCGAGTTTCCGAAACCGCTGCACGTCGCTTGCCGGGGAAAAATCGATATTTTTCCGATAGAAAACCGCTCCCGTCCTAGTTTGCCCTGCGACCACGCTAAGGATGAAAAATGAACGCAAAAAATGCCTCCGCATTTGACAGCGGTGACGTTTTGGCTGTGGCGCACGGTGTGTGCTCGACTGGTCTAATGAGATATTGATGTTGGGGAATTAATTTTATTGAACCAAAACGAATGATAAATAATTAAATAAAAATATAAAAAGCAGAATTTAAAAATTTTGAACATTTTTCACATCACTATTTGCTTTTCGTTTGAAAATTATAAATTCGTTTTTTTCCTCATTCGAGTACACTGCTCGAATCCGCTGTGCCGTCATCATCCAAATGTCAACACACGAAAAAAGTAAATAAAAAAACGGGATCGAAAATTGGACCAGTCAGGCACACAGGCAGAGCAGAGTGAAGCTGATAAAAGGCAGCGATAAAAATATCCTCCGCAGCCATGGTGGGAAATGAGCGCTTTTCCTTCCAAAAAACCGTCCAGTGTTTGGCCCGTGTACTGGCCATGATAAAGCCCACGCCATGGGAAAAGGTATGTAGCTAGCTGTGTGTGTCCCCCATCGAATCGCTGGAGCCCCTGAGTCATTCTGCTGTGTTTCTTGCTGCTGTTGGTGTCTTTTCGCAGGTGCAAACGCTGTTCAAGTACTGTCCGCAGGAAAATGCGGCCGGAGTGTTCTGTCTCGATGCCCGGGCCCAGGATGCGGTCATCGCCCTCGGGCTGTACTTCCTGGAGAGTGGCTATCAGTATCCGAAGGAAATCATCCCCTACCTGCTGCGGCTCGCCAAAGCACTCCCGAAGGCCGTATGGATCGATGACGTCAAGCCCAACAAAATCGATAGTGAGTGTTAAATTCTGCCCTGCCACCCTCCCGGAAGCAATTCCCTTGGTGGTACTTGGTGCATGGTGGTGATTTAATTAACTTTACGCAATGTGTATCACGTTACAAAACGCGCCTTGTTACAGAAATACCTACGGCGGAAAAGTTTGCCTTCTGCCTGAACAGCTTGCTGTCCGACATTGCCGTCGGATGTCCAGAGCATCGCGATGAGATCATCCTCATCCAGGTGGAGGTGCTGACAGTCCTAACGAACATGATCAAGGGCAGCAAGGAGAGCAGCACGCTGCCCCCGATCATCCTATGTAAAGCGACCGTTCCATTGCTGCTCGGACTGAGCCGCTCGATGGGCCGCTATGCCGCGTGTGACCCGCCCCTACTCTGCCGACTCTTTCCAAAGGATGAAATACTCGTCGTAAAGTCGGCCGAAACGCCCCTTTCCGCGGACGCGAAGGACAGCACAAGCGTGAGCCAGTTCCGCTCGATCATACCACGATCGATGTCGGGCAGCCTGTCCGTCGATGCGGGCGAGACGGAAAAGTCAATCCACAGCAGCCGGAAGAAGCTCAGCTCGTTCTACTCCGTGCCGTACGATCCGACGACGTACTTTTTCGCAAAGTATGGCTCCAGCTTTAACCAGTTCCCGAACATGCGTTTCTGCGACTCGATGGAGAAGAACGATCGGCTCCAGTTTCCGATCAACCATCTGCAGACGATCTTTGCGCTGGCGAAGAAGCTGCTGACGAAGGAGACGCTCGAACATCTGGACGAACAGGCGGGCGATATATACGCGCTGAATCAGATCAAACCGTACGGGTATAAGAGCTTCTCGGAAACGATCAATCTGGTGATGGTGACGTTGCTGCGCGAGATACTGCAAAATCAAACAGGTGAGAGGGGTTTGAGGCGAACGGATTAGAAGAATCGATTACTAATACTGCTTTCCATTAAATTGTAGACTTACCGACACCCTTCACGAAGGATGTACAGGAGTTTGTTAAGCGCCTGTTCCTAATCGGCCAAACCGAGCTGCAAAACAAACAGCACGATGCCATCGATCGTGTGCGTGATCCTAGCAACATCGTCGTCAACAAGTACAAGATCAACGTGATGGCCAATGCGGCGTGCGTCGATTTGCTCGTCTGGGCGATCGGCGATGAAACAGGTACGGTTTGAGCTTAACCCGGACATCCAAACACAATCTCACACCGTAACACACACCTACACACACACATTGCTCATTGTATTTACCTAAAACACGGTACAATCGGCCGAACACTCCTTTCCGCACTCTGACCACCCATGTTCTATTGGTTCCAGTCGACAACTTGTGCGACCTGCTAACGTATCTGCAAGAAAGTTTATCGTTCACGATGGGTTTAGGTGATTTTGGTGGTTTGGTTTCTTTCGTTTTCTTTTTTTTTTGTTTTATTTGCGTTGCCGAGTTTGATTTGGTTTCATTTGATTTGATTTCTGATTGATTGATTGATTGATTGTGTTGCTGCTCTGTGTCCTGTTCATATATATGTATATGTTGCCTTATTTCTTTCTTATTTTACTTCTGTTTCTTTTACTTGCCTTCATTGCGTTGTTTTATACATAATGCCCGTGTTTCATGTTGCTACAGTTTTGTCGGGGGATTTCGCTTTGGACAGGTGGAAGGGTATGTTTTTTGTACAAATGAACAAAGAAAAAAAAAACAACGAAAAAATGAACTCACAACACGCAAAGCAATGCGGTTGCTGCCTGGTTGTGTTGAAGTTGATCCTCTCAACCTGCTTCTGTCCGATTTGATTGCGCAACGCTCTGCTCGGATGAGAGTTGATAGCATTTTTTGGAGTTCGGAAATCATCTAATCGGAAACCTTTCTCCCACATACAGAGGCCGATAAGCTGTGCAGTCGGCTGTACCAGAAGCTCAACTCGGTGCTCGGCCACAAGGTGGTGATGGATCATATGCCGCTGCTAATGGTTTGCTTGGAGGTAATGTATTTTACCCATTTAATGTAAATTTTTAAATTGACCACGTGTTTGTGTGTGTGTGTGTTTGTAGGGATTAGGCAAGCTGGCGCAAAAGTTCCCCAACATTGCGGGCACCTCGATATCCTACCTGCGGGATTTCCTGGTCGATCCGAGCCCAATCTTAACGAAGCTTCACGTGCAATCGCAAGCACAAACGAAGAAGGACAAAGAGAACGCTCCTTTCCGAATCGTGGGTAAGTAGCATTGAGCGGGGCATTTAAACTAGAGTTGGGTTTTATGAATCTTGCGTTGAGATTCATTCATATCAATGAGTGATTCTAATCTCGTATCGAATCTCTAAAGATTCATGAATCTCTCTTGTCGGAAGAAGATTCATGAATCTCCAAGGATTTATGAATTTTGAAAGATTCCCGAATCTTTTAAGATTAATACATCTCCAGGGATTTATGAATCTTTTAACATGAATGATTTCCAAAATATTGTAGTTGCGCGATCCTATGGTACAGTGGTTAACTCGCACGACTTAACAACCATGCCCGTCGTAACAAAACAAACTTGTACAAACAACAATATCGTTACGTTCATAACAAGCTCAAGCTCTATCAATCTTATGAGTCCCTTGAGACTCTTGAATCCCTGGAGATTTCTGAATCTTGCCAACCGAGATTCAGATTCATTGAATTGAATCATTGATAATTTCAAAGATTCATTCAGAGTCATGTATCTGAATCAGATTTATCCAACACTAAGTTTAACCCCTTCTTTCCCCAAACAAAAAATCTAACAATGCTCTCCCCATTTCTCTGCTTTCTACAGTACAAGGCTCCGATTTCAAAGCGTTCGATCACGCCACCAAACCGAAAGGACTGACCAAGTCCGCCCAGGAAGCATTCGAAGCGTTGCGCGATGCAGCGATCGAAAATCTGAGCATCGCGCTACGGGCAGCACACGCCCTCGACCAGTACTGTGTGCCGGCCCTCGTAGCGAACGTGTCCAACCGTCTGTTTACCGCCGAAAAGCAGGAAAGCGAATCGAGCCTAGTGTCGCTCAACATCATCGTAATGCTGGGGCACGTGGCGGTCGCGCTCAAGGACACGCCGAAAACGACCAACAACATATTGCAGTTTTTCATCCAACGCTTTTGCAAGGTACCATCGGAGCAGAATGTGCTGATCGTCGATCAGCTCGGTTGCATGATCATCTCCAAGTGTGAGCCGCAGGTGTTTGAGGAGATTATGAAAATGTTCTCGCGCGTCACCGTGCAGGCCGCGTCGCTCGCTTACTCGACCAATCCGGAGCAAAGGTAATGTGTGCGAGGAGACGAGTAGGCTTTTCTTGGGGAAGAATGCCTCCTTCTTTCAATCATTCATTCTATATCCATTCTACGTGTGTGTGTGTGTGTGCTCTAATTGGAATTCATTTTCGATCTTTCACTGTTTTCGTTAGCATCATGCATATCATTTCATTTTATGTAAAAATTTCCTCTTTTTATTTTTTCTCCTCAAATCATTTTTTGCAAACTAACTATATCACCTGCCGAATCTTCCTCTACAAATGATATTATTAAGTATCTCAAGACATTTCAGACTACATCCTCTTCCCTTTCTCCGTTTCGTTGATCTTCTGTTGCATGCTACGTACTCTTTCTATCTTCTGCCTGCGTCTGTGTCTACTTTCTTCTCCATCTCCGTACACCCGAGTGACTGACCCGGCTTGTTGGTGTGGTTGTTTGACTCACCCCGGAAATGGAACTCATCCCTCACTAGTGCGTCAAGAGAAGCGTAACAACACAGACCACTCGGTGGTCAAGATTTTGCATTTTGTTGTCGTTTGCCCAATTTTTGTTTTTGCCACTCTCTTTGTCATCTGTGTTTCGTCTGAATCAGTCATTTAAAATTTTCAAAATTTTTGCTTCCGCCACGGTACACCACCACGACCCCCACCATCACCTACACCTACACTTCCGTGCTGCTGTGCTGCTCGTTGTGTCGGTGTTTAAAAAAAACGAAACAGTGTTTACAGGAAATCGTACCACCACGTGTCGGATGCGGTCGTTAATGCGCTCGCGAACATTGCCGCCAACATACAGGGCGAGCTGGAGATGCTGGACCTGCTCGGGAAGCTGCTGGAGCTGTTCGTGCAGATCGGGCTGGAGGCGGAACGGTCCTCGGACAGTACGTCCGGTGCGCAGAAGGCTAGCTCGAGTGCGGGCAACCTCGGCATGCTGATTCCAGTGATTGCGGTAAGAGGAATGCTTCCATTTATCCTCTTCTTTTCAAAACATTAACCGTTTGTTTCCTTCCTCAGGTCTTGGTGCGACGACTTCCACCGATCAAAAACCCAAAGCAGCGCCTGCACAAGCTGTTCAAAGACTTCTGGCTGTACTGCGTGGTGATGGGCTTCACCAATTCGCGCCTCTGGCCGTCCGACTGGTACCAGGGCGTGCAGCAGATAGCGGCCAAATCGCCCCTGCTCATCTCCCAAACCGCCCACCGGTCGGAGATGCGCGAGCTAAACTACACCTCCGCCATCCGGTCCGGTAGCGTTAGCTTGATGGAGCTGCGCAACCAAATACTGCTGCTGCTCGACCACCCGCCCGCGGACATCACGGCCTGCATCAACAAGCTCACGTTCGCGCAGTGCGCCTACCTGCTGAGCGTGTACTGGCTGGAGATATTGCGGGTGGAGAACGCGTCTGAGCCGAGCCTGGAACCGATCCTGAGCTACCTGTGCGATAATGCGCTGCTGAAGGACAAGTACGGCATGTGGCAGTGTGTGCGCTGCATTGGCGATCAGGTGTTCGAGAAGTTCCGCAGCGTGCTGCTGGCGCAGGACTCGGTGCGCGAGAAGGTGCTCGAATCGCAGGCGATGCTGCTGCTCGTCTACTTCAACCACATCCACAAGCAAATTCAGCTGGTGGCGGACCAGTACCTGTCCCAGCTGGTCGACAAGTTCCCGCACCTGCTCTGGAACCGGAAGGTGCTGTGGTGCATGCTGGACGTGCTGCAGCTGCTAGCGTTCTCGCTCACGCTCGACCCGAACGAGGAGACGCCGACGCTGCGTGTCAACTCGACGCCCTACACGCTGCAGCTGATGGATAGTTTGCCGGCGCGGGAAAGCCGCGTGAAGGATTTCGCCGACCGGTGCCAGGGCATCGTGAATGAGGCGATGAAATGGGCACCGAAATCAACGCGCAGCCATCTGCAGGAGTACCCGAATCAGGTGCCATCGACGAGCCTTTCGAACCACAGCGGCTTGGCGCTGGCCGTTGATTCGATTTTGCACACGTGGGTAGCGAACGCAACGATTCCGACGGCGACAAAGCGACCGCACTGCGTTAACAGTGACACTTCGAAGTTTGTGTCGGTGCTTTGCTTGCGCAGCAAGTACGCGGGTGAGATTTCCGGCCTGCTGTCCGTGCTGGAGGATGAGGAGAAGAAGGGACTGGCCGATCGGCTCGTGCGGGACGTGTGGGACGCTTGTGCGGAGAAGAGCGACCCGAAGCATCGTGGAGCGTTGTGGCGCGCGACCGCCTACTTGATACTGTGCTCGAGCGCTAACCGGAAGCTGCTGCACGCGATCTCCTCCTCGCAGGTGCAGCTGTTCACCGAGAGCGCGATGGAGACGGCGGTCGAGTGCTGGCAGTGGATACTGACCGCCCGGCAGGATCTGGAGCTGTGCTTCATACAGGAGATGGTGACCGCGTGGCAGACGACGTTCGACAAGCGCATGGGGCTGTTTTCGGAGGAGCACGATGTGACGAGTCCGCTCGCTGCGTACGAAGGCTGCCGGTTGGTGCCGAAGCCAATCGTCGTTGCGCCGCATCTGATCTGGCTGCAGCTGCTATCGGAGATGGTCGACACGGCCAAGTACTGCAACCGGGACAAGGTGGAAATGTTTTGTATGCTGCTTCACCGCTGTCTACCGTTCAGCAGGGATTTCAAGCAAAATCGGCACATCTCCACCGTGGGGTGCCGGTTCAAGCTGCTCCAGTGTGGACTGTCGCTGCTGCAGGGCAACACTATTCCCAAATCGCTTGCGCGTAACATACTGCGCGAGCGGATCTACGCTAACGCGCTCGATTACTTCTGCGGGCCGCAGCTCTGCCCGAGTCAGCCACGCGAGGCGCTGCTCGAGGACATTGCGATACTGCTCAAGTTCTGGCAGACGATGCGCAGCGAGAAGAAGCATCTCGTCGCGTCGGAGGTGAGCGATTACGAGCTGCACACGGCGTCGGTCAATCTGTCCGTGCAGAAGGTGTCGCTGGATACGGTTTCGCTGGCCGGTAGTGAGGTGGCCCGTTCGACGAGCAGCGGTAATGCCGGCTGGTACAACACGATCCCGCACTCGACGTCGACGCTTTCGAAGCGATCGGCACGCATCAAGCGTCCACCGTACCCGAAGGATGCGTACGATAAGGATTACATGAAGAAGCGCAATTTGATCCTGGAGCTGCTGGCCGTTGAGATTGAGTTTATGCTGATTTGGGCCAATCCACTCGCCCTGCCCGAGCTGCAAATCCCGGGCGAAGAGTCCGTGGCGGAGTGGAGGGCACGTCCGATGAAGCTGAACGTTTGGCGTGACTTCACGCGGTTGGCTTGGTCGTACAATCCGGCGCTGGCAGTGTTTTTGCCTCAGCGCATCCGCAATGCGGAAACGATCGAGGACGAGGTGACCCGGTTGGTCTGTTCGGACCCGATGGCAGCGGTGCACATTCCCGAGGCGCTCAAGTATCTCGTCACCACCAAGACGGTGCTGAACGAAGCGCCCGAGCTGGTGTACATGCTGACGTGGGCGCGGGTGAACCCGATACAGGCGCTGTCGTACTTTTCGCGCCAGTATCCGACCCATCCGCTGACGGCGCAGTACGCGGTGAAGACGCTCAATTCGTACCCGGCCGAAGCGGTCCTGCCGTACATTCCGCAGCTGGTGCAAGCGTTACGACACGATACGGTAAGCCGTTAGAGGGACATTCTTGGTTAGGAGTATTCTTCTTCTTCTTCTTTGGCTCAACAACCGATGCCGGTCAAGGCCTGCCAACACACTTGTGGGTTTGGCTTTCAGTGACTTATTGATTTCCCCCCATAGCAGGATAGTCAGTCCTACATATGGCGGCACGGTCTATTTGGGGCTTGAACCCATGACGGGCATGTTGTTAAGTCGTACGAGTTGACGACTGTACCATGAGACCGGCTAGGTTAGGAGTATTAGAAAAACGAATAATTTGTTCGTTTTTTGCCCTCTTCCAGATGGGTTATGTGACGGAGCTGATCAAGCACATCTCCAAACGGTCGCAAATTGTGGCCCACCAGCTCGTTTGGAACATGCAGACCAACATGTACATCGACGAGGAGATGCATCATCGTGACTGTAAGGAAAAGCACATCACTTTCCTTTTACTTCTTTTTATTCTTTTCATTATTTTCTCTCATTTCCCCTCCAGCACTTTACGACGCACTGGAATCGCTCTCGCAAAACATCATCTCGTCCCTGTCCGGCCCGGCCAAGCGGTTCTACGAGCGGGAGTTTGATTTCTTCGGCAAAATTACGGCCGTCAGCGGCGAGATTCGCTCGTTCCCGAAGGGCCAGGCGCGCAAGAAGGCCTGCCTGGAGGCGCTCAGCCGCATCAAGGTCCAGTCGGGCTGCTACCTTCCCTCGAACCCGGAAGCGATGGTGCTCGACATCGACTACAACAGCGGCACACCGATGCAGAGTGCGGCGAAGGCGCCGTACCTGGCCCGGTTCCGCGTGCAGCGCTGCGGCATCACCGAGCTGGAAACGATGGCGATGGAGGTGTCGAACAATCCGGACTCGCAGATCGACGGGCCGCGCCTCAACTCGCTTGGGCCGGAAGCGTGGCAGGCGGCCATCTTTAAGGTCGGTGACGATGTGCGGCAGGACATGCTGGCGCTGCAGGTGATCTCGATCTTCAAGAACGTGTTCCAGCAGGTTGGGCTGGAGCTGTACCTGTTCCCGTACCGTGTCGTCGCCACAGCGCCCGGGGTAAGTGGAGCGGAAATTGGTGTGATATCGTTTGAATTTGTCTATTAATACTCTTTTGTTTCGCTCCTTCCCCCACCCCAGTGTGGTGTGATCGAGTGTGTGCCGAACGCGAAATCACGCGACCAGCTGGGCCGGCAGACCGATTTCGGGCTGTACGAGTACTTCCTGCACCAGTACGGGGACGAAACGTCCAAAGAGTTCCAGTCGGCCCGCAGCAACTTTGTCAAATCGATGGCCGCCTACTCGGTGATCGGGTACCTGCTGCAGATAAAGGATCGCCACAACGGCAACATCATGATCGACAAGGATGGCCATATTATTCATATCGGTAATATATTCGCTCGCTCTCGAAAAAATCTCCACTTTATTGGTACATTTGGAACGAACTTTTATTCAATTTGTTTTCCCTCTTTTTAGACTTTGGCTTCATGTTTGAATCGTCCCCGGGTGGCAACATTGGCTTCGAGCCGGATCTTAAGCTCACGGACGAGATGGTGATGGTGATGGGGGGCAAGATGGAGGCGGCCCCGTTCAAATGGTTCTGCGATCTGTGCGTCCAGTCGTTCCTCGCGATCCGCCCGTACCAGGACGCGATCGTGACGCTGGTGTCGCTGATGCTCGACACCGGGCTGCCCTGCTTCCGGGGGCAAACGATCACGCTGCTGAAGCAGCGGTTCGTGCCGACCAAGAACAGCAAGGAGGCGGCCGCCCACATGCTCGGCGTGATACGCAACTCGTACCAAAACTTCCGCACGCGCACGTACGACATGATCCAGTATTATCAGAATCAAATTCCATACTAGAAAGTGGGACGGCTGAAGGGGGGTGTCAGGATAAGGGGAAGAAATTGCCGTATAAATTAATCCATTCGTGTTGGGCTTGTAGGGTAGGGTGCTGGAAGGAGGGGTTCTACGTTTATATGTTGTATCGTTACCAAAGGTAAGTGTTGGGGAAGGTGGGGGTGGGTCATTGCGTAGGCAAAAACAACGACAAGACCGCACACCGTGCGCGTGTCACTATGGATCAAATCTGTTTAATAGTGTGATTTAGCCAATTGTCGGTGTGGTAGACATGTATTACTCTTGTTACTATTTTCTCTCTCGCGCTCTCATTGTTGAAACGAAGGATAACGAAATCCTTAAAATACACGGAACATAATCCTTCACAATTTGTGGGGTTTGTGGCGTCTGCTAAATGCTCGTCATACATTCGAAAAACAACTTAATAATACTCTATTTCCTTACACACTACTGCTGCTGCTGTGCGCCTTCCTTGGAAGCTATCATTTTTTCCCATCGTAAGGCACACCGAACTGCTTCTCGAACGCGTGCTTCTGCGCCTTCGCTATTAGGTCGTGTATTTGGATGCGCAGCTTTCGCTTCGTCTTGGCCGAGAACTGTTTCAGCAGCAGCGCCACACTGTGCCCGTATATCTCGTCCTCGTCCTGTGTGTGCAGTATATTGCAACCGCGCACCTCGCCCGGGGCCGGTGACGGCGAGCGCGACCGTGGTTCCGCCTTGACCGCAACAAATTCCGGTGCCATGCTGTAGCGCGGCTTGGCAATCAGCTTGGACTGCTTCACTGGCCTAATCAGTGCGGGGGGTGGTGCCTGTTTTTTTTCGAGAGAGGAGTGGGGGGTAATGGTGAGTGAAATGAAAACTTTCTATCAGTGCTGCAAAATGTCACTATCAATGTCATAAAAAAATCTGACTGAAACAAACTCCATGTCAGCGTCACGTACTCAATTGTGATAACCAGATAACAGTGATACTCAAAGTCAGTTCAGTTCTCAGTTCTGCAAAATGGCACTGCAAATCACATCAGTTCTGCAAAATGTCACAGTCATAGTCGTGACAAATTCCGGCTGAAACAAAATCCATGTCAGCGTCACGAGTGATGATTCTACTGAGATGATTAGCGATGAGACTCAAACAGTTGGTGCGACCATCACATGCTTGGTGACATTTTGTGCAACCAACTCTTGGTCAGTCACTTGGTCGCGACATTTTCAGTCGGTGATCATCACGATCATCATGGGGGATATGCGGTGCTTGCGAGTGGTCTCAAGCAACAAAATGAGCATGTTTTCTCGCTCTGTTTGACCCGACAGACAATCAAAGCAGGCGAATCGAGAAAGCATGCTCATTTTTTTGCTAATGACACGTCAAGTATATTCCAAGAATGATTATCACAGACAGTAGATGTCGTGACCAAGTGAGTGACCAAGAGTTGAGTGCTAAGCAAGATGTCATCAAACATGTGATCGGTCCATCAACTGTTTGAGTCTCACCTCGGACCATCTCAGTTGTGTACGTGATCTGATTTGAGCTTCATTTCAATCATGAGTGTTGGTGACTGACAACACTGCAACACTGTTCACAGACAGAAAAAATAATAATTATGATTGCACCGGCATTATAGGGTTTTACAGGGGTTATCAAAGTTGTAGGACACTTCCTTGACACATTCTTATGTGAAGTGAACTACATACGATCGAAATTGGGCTCTGGGCATCCCTTTTGGACAGGCTCCTTGGAAATTCCTATGGGATTTGTCCAACAAGGGTGCTATAGAGTCCAATTCCCATTGCATTAAGTTCATTTCG
This sequence comes from Anopheles merus, assembly GCF_017562075.2. NCBI lineage: Eukaryota > Metazoa > Arthropoda > Insecta > Diptera > Culicidae > Anopheles > Anopheles merus. The sequence continues at coordinate 9,590,710 of NC_054085.1, forward strand.
CGGTATGATGCACTTTCATTGAGTGTTAGCAATGAACATCAAGCTACCACGGATATGTTCACTGTTCATTGTTTTCGTTGGTGAACATCTCGTGATGCTCATGAGATTTTGCAGCACTACTTTCTGTACGGAAACTGTATTCCTCTTTCAGGGTTGATCGCAAAGTACTTACTCGTTTAATCACTAGCTCACCCACTTCTTGCGTTGTTGTGGAGCTTGTGGGCAGCTTGAAAAAAAAAAAAAGATTACAAATAAAAAGTTATTTATAAGATAGTGTTGAATATAGTAGTCTTTCATTTGCACTCTAACCTCTTCTGAATTCGATTCCTCCATGCATGCGTCCTCCAGTTTCGTCCGTTTCGATGGACTTGTTTCGCCTTCATCCTGGTCTGCTCGCGGTAGCCGGATCCTTGTCGGTGGCTGAAATTGTATTTACGACACGACTAGAGAGTTTGCAACAACAGCAAAACGCCGGCACACTTACCGCTATCATAGGACTGTCTTCTAAACCTTCCAGCTCTTCGCTTACCGTAAACAGCATGGCCGAAAAGTAGGGCCACTTGATGAACGGCAGCCGGGTGTCAACTGGGAAAGGGAAAAAAAACGCAAAAACCCTTTTTAGCAAAACGCCGATGGAAAACTAACCGCAGTGACCGCTTCGCACTTACTGCCAGCCGCATTCCTTTTCCGTATCGTGCATCGGTACTGGCGCATCGATGAGCGTAGGGAGGCCCATTTTTCCACCAGATCGTCCGCACTGTAGCCCAGCTTGACGGAAAGCTCGCCCCAGGCCGTGTCACGCACATGCTTGTCCTTGTGGCCCTCGTCGTTGCGATCCCATAGACAATGGTGCTTTTTGAGCTCCTCAATGAAGTAGAGCGTCTCTTCCCGTGTCATTTCTATGCTCTGGAAAAAACAAAACAAACAAACAAAGAGTGTTGGAAATGGTTCTGCAATTTGCTTGAGCGACCGAACTTTGCACTCACTTTTTTCTTGCGCGGCTTCACTGTTCTGTTCATTTTATATTAGTTTTTTTTATCACCTTTTGTTAGAATTCCGGCGTTAATTTATGGAATGCGTGCAAAATAATTCGCCCAAAACCAGCAGAAGGAGAAAAGCGATGACAACAAAGTGTCCGTAGTGGATGTAAACATTCCACTGATGACAGATCAAAGCCAAGACCAAGGTTATGAGTGAAAGGTGTGTCGATCAGGGTGTTTATGAATGTGAATAGGAAAAGAACAAAGGATCGGTTTGAGTTGTTGAAGTTTTATTTTCATTTGTTATCCAATTATTTTCATCTTAATTCCATCTTCATTCCATATCTGTCACGAGCTGTGTTTCCTTTCCATATTTTCAGAGTTCAATCAATTAAAATAAGTCATGTCATTCGCGTATCATCTGCTTGTACTTGTTTGCCATTAGTCAAATGAATCTCCGAACTGTTGCTCGTACTGCCGCTTCTGCGCCTTTACGATCAGGTCGTGAATTTCAATCTGAAGCTTTCGTTTCACTGGAGCCGGAAACTGTTTCAGTAGGTACGCTACGCCTTGTACGTAGAAAAAGTCTTCATCCTGTTCGCCGACGGCATGCGGTTGAATACTGATCGAATGGTGCGTTTGGTTGCGAGGAATCTGTTTCGGTTCGGGAGGGCGAGCTGAACATTCTTCCAATCTCTCAACCTCATTGTGAGCGGCAGCGAAATCGGGTGGCGGTGCTGGTGGAGATGGTGAATCCATTGCCGGTTCATTTTTTACTACACCATCGACGGGTGGCTCGGGTTGATTCAATGCCGTGGGAGGGTTGTCTTGCATCGGTTGTCGTTGTGTGACGCTGTTTGGAAATAGGTTCTGTGGAAATATTCGAAATAGAAGCGTATGTTAAAGCACACAACGATCGAAGGAAATGTTTATAAATAGTACCCTTCGCATTTTTAGCTTCAATTTGCGCACTGGATTAATATTGTTGGGACCTTTGCACACCACACGCATCTTTCGAGGCTGTAAAAGTGAGAGAGAATTTATAGCGAAATGTTGTCATAATCAACTGGTGCTTTCGTTACTGGTCCCGCTTGCTTTTACTTACATTTATACTGCTCTGTTCTTCGTCGTCGTTTGGCCCGTCCAGGAATTTCATGGCTGGAAAGTACACCCAGGTTACCGAGTCGGGTCCAACAGTTCCTAAAATTAAGCACAGCACATCACAAAACATTTCTACTCCATATGTAACACTCGAGAAGAAGCCTTACTGCAACGCATTTTGCATTTCCTGTACGAGGACTGCAGCGATCGCCACTTTTCCATCAGATCGTATGCGCTGCAGCCCACGGTTTGCGAGACGGTCTCCCACGCTTCGTCCCGGCTCGGCTGCTGGTTGTTGATCCTGTACGTCCGGTCCCACAGGCACCGATGCTCCCGTATGACCGAGATGAGATTCAACGTTTCGTCCTCGGTCATCCAGATCGTCTGGAAAGCACAGCACAGGTCCAATGGTGAGAAGGATGGGTAAAACTGAAGTGCACTGGTTCCACCTACCTTCTTCCGTGATCGCTTCCTTGTCTCGTTCATTGCCGAAATAGCCGGGAAACAAGTGTGTCCGAAATAATCGTTTTGTACGGGTAGGGAGCAATTGTTTGGCTCAGTATGCAATGTAAACAAACGAAACATTCGGCCTTTGACGTTTCTCGGTGTGCCAAGGTGTATGGAGGCAAGATGTTTTAGCTGGCTCAAAACTAAGATTTTTATAATTTTCTTCAATTTTTTGAGTGCATACATATGGTATTGGATGTTATAAAAAAAGCCATGAAACACCATTTACCATCAATTTGGGAATAAATACAATATCCGTGAGAATTTGAGCATAATTTTAAATAAAAATAAAACAATTATTAAAAACTCTTTCAACTAAATTGAAGTTAAAATTTCCCCGTGTGGATCACTACCATTCGTTGGCTGCTCAAAGTAGGATAAAGCGAGACAAAAAGCTCCCTAGTATGGTGCACCTCACTCTCGCACATTGTAGAAGCCGCCACTTCTACAGCATCTTTCGATTCCTCTCAACATCGCTGTCTTTTTCTCTTTCTCACACACAGTTTTGCGTTTATCCTCGCTCGCCAAACCAGCACCGCAGCACTATGGGAAGGCACGCGCAAATCGGTCACAATCCGAGAGAGCGTAGAGCATTGCAGAAAAAACAAATCCGATTCTGTCGTATTTCTGCTCTCGCCTCGTACGCGTCCGGTTCGTAGTCGTAGCGTGCTCCGCCGTGTTCAAACAGAAAAAGTAAAGTTCTCCAGCGTGTGTGTGTGTTTTTTCCTCTTACAGCGGGAAATTAATCGCATTTCGTAGCATTAATTTGAGCGGGAAGGGGAAAGAAAACAGTAAACGTTTCTTACATTTTACAAGGTGCACTTGAGGGGGGAAATTTTGTGGAGGTTTGGTGGCTTGTGGGGTGTTATTTTTCCAGTGCGTAAAAACGGTGATTTTATATGTTCTGTTGATGTGTGGAAGTGTGTGTGGTGACAGTTTTTTTTTGAAAACGAAACAAATTAAATTGCAAACCCCCAAAATCCTTGCAATTCAGGTTGTATGTGTGTGTGTGTGAGTGTGTGCGCGCAATGCAATAAAGTGCAACCTATCAAGTGCATACAGATCGCAAGCGATGCATGGTGGCGTTGAGAGCAAATATCAGCAGCAGCAGAAGCAGCACCAGCAGAGTAACCCGTTTACGACCATATTTAGTAGGTTGGTACAGTGTATTAATCCAATTGCATACATTTTCCACCAGCCCCACTTTTCGCAAATATTTCCCCACATTCTTCCCCCGCCCATCTCTCTCCCATTTTTGCTGCATCGTCGTCCGGTCCGGAAATGCAACCGCGTGCATCAACGAAAACGTGAATGCGTTTGCCGTTTTTTTTTCTTCTGTTGCTTTCTGTTTGTTGCAGCGTTGCCTACTTTGGGTCGGTTATTGTTGTTGCTATTTGCTGGTGCGCATCGTATCACCTTTCCCTTGGCCCTCGCAGGCGATGCGCTGGTGGTTGCGAGTTGCGAGGGAGGAAGCTGCGTGTGGTTGTGCGTTTTGTTGCGCTTCGTTTCGCTAAGTGCATTTTGTGCTGCACTTGAAATGGAAGAGACGGAAGACAAGGAAATATCGAAAAAGGGAGAAAGATGTGCTTTTGTGCCTGCCTGTCCGTGTGTATGTGTTAGTTGGTCAAATGGTTGCATGGTGTGCATGTGCAGTTGCTGCACGGGATGGAATGGGAAACGGGAAGAAAAATTCAAGGCCCAAACCAAGATGCATCACGCGCTCTCTCTCTCTGGACGGCGACTGTGCACTGTGCATGTCCGTGTGTGTGTTTGTGTTGAAAGAATCATATGGCATCCGGGATGGGTAAAGTGAGTGGATTTTTGTATCTTCCAAAGACCCCTGTGAAGGCTGTGGGCTGCAGGAACCAGAGAAGGGAAAACAAAAGCGATAAGAAAAACGGAAACCAAAGTGTAGAACGTCTTACCCGACCGAACACAGACCCCCAACAAAGTTTGTCGTCAAAGTGGCCGTAAAGGAGTGAGAGATGAGAAAGCAAAGGCATGTGCGAGGCGGCTCTTGATCAAAGTGTGCGGCGATGGCGACAATGATGATGATGATGGTGTGTGCGATAGTACATGAGCACAGCGACAAACGGTGCCTGAATTCGATAATTAAAGTGTCAGCTAAAAATGCAGCAGACTACAGCAAGAACTTCATTCCTCTTGTTCCTCCTCCAACCAAGAACAACAATTAGCGCATATTGCAAAACAATGTTCAACGAGGCGCAAACGATGTTCTTTTCGCACACGCAGTGCCTGCTCCTGAGATAATTATTGATAAGAAAGTTGCCAAATTACGAAACAAAAACAAACCACAAGAGAAAACGCACAAAAAGAGCACTCGAACTCGGCAGATAGTAATCGAGAGGAAAAGTTGCTCCAATCGTGACCTTTTTGCGCGTAGAAAATGACGTCTGTTTTTCCTAGCTAACGATGAGGCAAAACAAGCAGGAAATCTTTCATCGTCAGTTTATTATTTTAATCGAACGAAACCATTCCTATTATTCGCTCTTTCTCTCTCTCTCTCTCCCACTCGATCCCTCAATGGCATGGCCAAGGACGAGTTTATTTGTTTTCCACTTAATTTTCCCCCGTTCCCATGTCGTTTGATCTTTGCTAATGACCGGGGATAAGCAGACCACGCGTGGAAGGTTGGCATGGAAAACCCCATACACCATTTTCCATACAACCGAGGGGGAAAAAGTAACACGCATATTATGACTTTATTTTTTTTTTTTTTGGGTTTTTTGTTGGGAGAGTAAAACACTACCCAAACGCAGCACAGCATCCGAGGGGAATTTGCTGCCAGCTTCTCTCCAATTTGCTCGTGGAATTTCTTTGTGGCAACATCACGCACAAACAAAACGGCCAGTGTGTGTGTGTGTGTGTGTTGCACCCCAACTCGATCCAAGCAAGCCACCCCGGTTGGGGGTCGTTTTTTTTTGCTACGGCGACTGCCTGTGTTCCAGCGCGTGTTCCAGGTTCTCGCGTCTCTCTGCTAAGTTCAAGGTCAGAGTTGGCTAGGGTGAGATGAGATGCTGCGAGATGCTGCCGTGAGAATGAGAGATAAGGCAGCGCAAGGAGAGAGAGAGAGAGAGAGCGAGTGCGAGCGTACAGTTGTTGAGCCAGAGCAAGTGGAAAATGCGTAGCATAGGTTAGGGGTGTTTCAATAGAATGTCGCCTCCGGGTGGGGACCGACAATACCGAGACTTCCTGTTCTGATCCTGTTTGTTTGTTTTTTTTTTCATTCTTTTTCTCCCCTGGTACCGTGGGAAATGCCAACTCCTGTGAATGAACTAGCGAGTGAGAAAGGGGAACTCGAAACTCAATTATAGGCAAATCTTGTTATATGGATCCAATCAACCGCTTGCAAAAAAAGCTTTTACAATCCTCATACTTTGAGGAGGAAATGGCGAGAAAAAGGTGTGCATGTGATTCATCCATTGGAAAATTGGAATCAATCACCAATTTCCACGGGGCCCTGTGGGATGGAAATTTGCTTTTCAACGTGTCATCGATACCAACAAACCCTGAACCCTTGGAGCTAATGTGTTTCGTTCGAAACGGAGAGCGAGAGAGACAGGGAGAGAGAGGGCTCTGTTTTTGGGGGTAAGTTTTCCAAAGATTTTTGTTTTGGGTCTAACTTTTGATGGAATTCTTCCGCGAGGGAAAGTTTTCACTTGGCACAACACAAATGCCACCACCATCTCCTTCAGTGACCTTAACGCTGGGACGATACTGGCAAGTTCCACGGTACGTAATCGATACGTGGGCTTGCTATTTGTTCGCGAAAATCGTCTCTCTGGAAGGGTCTAGTTAAACCTAGCGAAAGAGAAAGGGAAGGAGCAAGAGAGAAAGAGAGAAAGAGAGAACTAGGGAGAGTGAGAAGCATGGAAAAAAGTCGGTCCCCAATTCTGGAATGCGACGCACTTCTAGGGTTTCGGATGTGGAAAATAATGATAAAGGGGGACGATGGGATTGTGGGGAAACCGGTGTGTTGTTATTTTACAGTGTCAGAGTGTAAGCGAAGGAGCGCGTAACTTTTCGAGGGAAGATTTTGTTGGGCCAGAGAGTGTTACTTGAGAAGGATGAATATACAAGTAGCTACGAGAGTATCCTGTATTTACATTTTAATAGAGAAAGGATAAACAAGTGCTTATTCAATGAGATAAGAGATCTTCTAATAATCTTCTCCTAATTTGCTGTCATAACCTCGTTGTTATCTCATCTTCTTATATATTTTTATTTTAAATTTACTTAACCCTACTCTTTTGATTAACATTATTCTCTTGTTAGTTAGATAAATTTGTTATATTTCACTCACTCAGTACCTAATTTCACTTGAATGAGTCATCCCAAGTCTTTCCTATGTTGATAATGCCATAAGAAATCTGGAATATGCTATAAGGACCGCTGAAAACGAATGCGTACCTACAGTTATAACTAAAACCAAATTAATAAAACTTGATCCAGAAACAAAGAACTTGATCACTAAAAGAAATGATCTGAGACGACGTTATCAACGATCGGGCGATATCATTCTAAAACAGCAAGCGGCGATGCTGGGCAGAATAATCTCATATAGAGTTGCTGAAATACGTAACAAGAACTTTGGTGACCATCTTGGAAAACTTGATCCACGCTCAAATGCTTTCTGGAAGATTGCTAAAGTCTGCAAGACGAAACCTAAACCAGTCCCCCCCTTTGTAGTTAATGGGCAAACGCTTATATCATCTGCTGAAAAAACCGACTCACTCGCGAAGCAATTCGTCATCGCACATCACATCGGTGAAAACATCAACAGCCGACATGAACCATTGGTCTCATCCACAGTTCTTGATCTCGATCAGCCTATGGGATCCACCCCATCCGTAACCAGAACAACAGTCAATGAAATTAAATTTGCGTGTAAAAGCCTAATAAACATGAAAGCACCAGGTTTTGATTCCATATTTAACATCCTCCTTAAGCGGCTTCACACCCGCGCAATCGAACTACTGGCTAATGTGTTCACGAAATGCATGGAACTTGGCTACTTTCCAGACGGTTGGAAATGCGCAAAGGTTATACCCGTCCTTAAACCTGGAAAAGATCCGACATTACCAGAGAGCTACAGGCCCATTAGCTTGCTGGCAGCTTTAAGCAAACTCTTTGAGAGAATTATTTATTGGCGGCTAAAAGATGCAATTGAAGAGTTATGCATCCTTCCGCCTGAACAATTCGGGTTCCGATCAGGACATTCTACAATTCATCAGTTAATACGTCTACGAAACACCATAACAAACAACAAGAGAGACTCAAGATCCACGGCCGTCATCTAGTTGCATTTTGAAAAAGCTTTTGACAATGTCTGGCATGATGGCTTGCTCTATAAAATGCAATCCATCTTAAATTATCAAAACTGTTCAGAGCTATCTATCGCAAAGGACTTTCCGAGTCACCTTAGGGAAACAAACCTCTGGTATTACCAGCGTCCCAGCTGGAGTCCCCCAAGGGAGCATCTTGGCTCCCATTCTATTCACCATTTATCTTTCGGACCTACCATCTCTCCCACATTTCTGCAATCTGTTTCTTTTTGCGGATGACACTGCCATTGCAGTCAAAGGCAGAACCATATTAGAACTCAAAAATAGAGCACAGAAATGTATAAATATCATATTCCAATACATTCAGGATTGGAAATTAAAGCTAAATGAAAGTAAAACTCAAGCCATTATCTTTCCACACAAAATGCGGTCCACACTCCTTAGACCAACAGGTCATATGGTTAAAATAGGATACACTCCTATTAGATGGACAAAGACAGTCAATTACCTAGGAATAACGTTTGATCATAAGCTACTCTTTCGCGACCATGTTCAAAATTTAATAACAAAAAACACCATCTTTGTTAGAAAACTCTATCCGAAGATCCAAACTCTCCCAGGATAACAAAATTGCAATTTACAAATGCATCATCTTACCAGCTATTACATATGCAATCCCGGTCTGGAAAGACTGTGCTAAAACCTACCTTAAAAACCTTCAATCAAGCCTTAACAAAATACTACGAATGATCCTTAATGAAACGTACGGCATCAGGACAACACATCTTCATAACAAAGCCAACACAATTACCCTTGAAGAAATAGCCTTTCAAAATAGTATTCGTATACAAACTAACAGTCGTTTGTCAGATCATACTTTGATTAGAACTCTATTTGAATAAAAATTAGGACTGATATAGGTATAGGTTAATTAGGTTAGTTCATTTACTTTAAGTTATCATTCAATCAACTAAATTCTTCATCATATTCTCCAAAATACAACTGCCTATAGAGCAAATAGAAGACAGCGCTGAAAAACAAAAATGTTGTATCTCGCGAAAACTGTACTCATTCAAACCGTGAAAAAGAAAAGAAATAAAGAAAACATTTAACAACAACAACAACAACAAGTCTTTCCTGGATAATAATCCAGATTGGAATTGAATACACGACTTGCTGTACGCGGAACCAACCATTAGCCAATGATACTAAATGAGCGCTCGTTATTGTTTTCGTTTAATATGAATATGAATGCACGCAAAAATTCGCTACCTGTGCATTGGCTTCTAATTGGCTCTGCAGTGACTATAAGTACTGTAAATACTTATTTTTTCATCCACTTGAAGATCATTTTATTTATCATATTATTTCATCGCACTCCATTTTGATCCTGTAATGAAATAAGATAACACTTTATTTATATTTAATAAAAACGATTACGACTTAAGCGCTATCGACACGTTACATCTCTATTGAATTAAGACCATAATCACACGAATAAACTCCTCATTATCGATGCAAATGGCGACGCCACACGCTTCAACCCATCATTCTTTAGCGCAGTACTGTGCTCGTTCGCTTATAAATTACCACTTACAGAGGGTGCTCTTTGTTTATGCTGTTTTTACTTACTACTACGCAGCACTCTAACTTCGTAAGTCGTGCTTAAATTGTGAAGCAGTAGCATCCAATGCTTGACTGACGATCATCGGCCAGCATTCGATTCTAAGAATCACCCTGATAGCTGACTCACTCCTTACTCGCGTCCTCAGAAGCTCGCTTTGTGTTATAGACCGATCAGAAGGGCTGTAAGTGTACAATTTGCGTGTCGCGCCGCTAGGCGTTTGGTGCGACGAGGACCGTAACGGATCGTAACCAAGCGATCGTCATGTTTGCTTCATTTGCTGTAACTGTGTTCGAGACGTTTGTGCGCTCGCAGCTGGCGTCCAAAGATGGAGCGAAAACATCTCGCGAATGAGCAGTTTTTTTTAAATTTTATCATTGACGGTGCCGTTTTGGGCTTGAGTGTTTTGCATGGTGGTCAGTTCCTCGACTGACCAATCGTGAGTCATGTAGATGTTTGCTGTTCTTGGCGACCTTGATCGATGAACAGCTGGTTCTATAAAGCAGGCAGCGAGTTTTGAATGCAGCTGATGCATGTATGAGGACTTGTTAATATCATTCATTTCTGGGATGCCTTAACCAACGCGATGACTTACAATATGAAACAATAAACTCGTGTTTTTTTTCTAATCCACTTCCCTGCAACACTGGCACACACTACTTCAAACAACAACGTCTATTAGATAACAAAGTCCACATTCTTCCCGTTCCGAACAATAAACCATTACACCGTCTTTCCCTGGTGCCCTCGTGAAACACCAGATAAGCCTCATTTGCGAAAATAATGCGTACTTTCGATGGGATTTGTATCTAATACCCTCCAAAACCCCTCGATACTTCGGTGTAACTAACACAGACGGCGGGTGCGACAGGTCATCTGCCTTTGTAGCTTACCCTGTGTAGCCTGTGTAACCTAGTAAGTCGGTTCCGGTGCTGCAAAAAAAAAAAAAAAAAAAAAACAAAAAACAAAAAAACACCGTTGCCATCCCCGTTCAGCAGGATGTGGCAGCGTAACGTGATAGCCGATCGTCCGTTACCGTTGCTTGTAGCATAATTTATTTACCTTTTTTACTGTCAATACACTGTAGCATTTGGATATGGGCCCTGGCGTGTGGCTTCAATCGATTCTGTTGCGCCGATGACAAACACACACGCAAAACACAGTCGACACAGCATGAGTCTTCTTCTGCATTTGGCAGACACGGCGCTTGGCTCGCCGCATGACGTGCCGGGACATCGTTTTAATTGAATTTCGCTCACACTTCTCTCAAGAACTCAGCGCCAGTATGTGTTTGTGTGGGTTTTTCTTTGGTGTGAAATTTTCCCTTCCCAGGAACGGTCAGGAAAAGTGTTTTGGATAAAATTCAGCAACACGTTCAGCTTCTTGATACATGCAGAACGACTGGGTAAAAAAAGCACACACATTCCTGGAATGTGAGTAAGCAGCAGCTCGTTAGCACGATCTGTCATCAACCGTGAAGTGCGTGCGCCACCCCCTACCCCAAGATGATGGGGAAGAAAAGAAGAAGCAGCAAAGTAAAGTCGTGAGCGCGTTCGAGATGAAAAATCCACCGAAAAGCGGTTGCTCGGGGATTGGATTGTTCCATCCTCGAGTTGTGTTTGGCGCTTTTGACAGTCTTGCACTTCGTCGTTTGTTTTCGGGAAAGAAAACCGCTTTGTGTGAAAATCCATTACAAGAAGTGTGTGTGTGTGTTGTTGGGGCATCTTATGCCAAATGAAAATTTGGTGGAGGTGTGGTTCCTCCTTTCCCTTCTCAAAGTGAAGAGGAAAAAATGTAAAAACGGTTTGCAGCTTGTTTGACTTTGGCGGCCCTTAATTTTCGATGATTCATTCCAATTGCACAAGAGAGTGAGCGAGCGAGATGTTTGTTTATTGCTACAGCAGCACAACCTCACACACAGACAAAAATGTTGATTAATATTTGGAACCAAAACATGGAAAACCATTTCCCATAGTGATGGGAAAAGAAGTGGTTTGGGCGTGGGCTTTTTTGACAAAATTGTTGGGAAATAACACATTCCCGCTTGTTGACAGTGCAACAACATCGTGTGTTATCGTGATCTTTTAGCGCTGGCTAGAAAATAACAAGATGGATAATTATGGCGATAAATTATGTAAATAATTGCCTCGAGGTGAGGACTGGTGAACGCATCCCAATTCTATTGTTTCGGTAACGATTTATCTGTTGGAAGTGTGGTATGATTTCAGTTGATTCTTGCACTTTGGTTTATGCAATTGTCATTACAATGTTTGAATGTTTTATACAATCAGTTCAGTTTTTTATTTCTTAAAAGTTTCTGTATTGAAACAGATTTTAAAACGAATAGACAAATAGACAAGAAACTATATTTCATTTGATAGAAAATTACAATTTATGACTGCTTTTAGTTGTGTGATCGAACGAGACGCATTATTTTCTTCATCTAAACATAAAAACGAGAACAAAAATAATTAAACAAATGTGATTAGTTTCAAGCTATTCTCAATAAATTGGTCTTAAAATAAAAAAAAAATCATACAATTGCTTTTATTTTTTTTAAATACATTAAAATAAGCTTATTGAACATTTTAAACAGATTCAAATACTACTGTCATAATACTTCAATCTATCAAACTGTGTTCAATACTGTCAAATTTAAACACGAAACGTTTGTTTTCCCGTTTAATAGTCCACTCTACTGCTTCCGTTCAGCTTCCGGCTTGACTATTTCCTGACTCTTGTACACTGTCAAATTGTGCCCCACCGGGCAATGATTTACAACCCAACCTACAAAGCCCGTCTCAAGGAGCACGGAAAATTGTACGGAAAACCCGGTGCAAGATATCTTGCAGCAACTGCCGCGCTTCTAGCTGCGGATTCGGAAGATTTCGCCCGCGCACTGCGTTTGGTACCCGACGACACGCACGCGTTTGTATGTGTTTACTCTTTCCGCTACTTATTGGTGGTGCTATTAATTTTTACTGCCCGCCCGACGGTGTGGGGGTTTTTGTGGTCCAGTTTTTCTTCCAATCGTGCACAATTTTGCCGTTTCATCCGCGACTCGAGCTCCCTCGCGTGCTGTGCGAAGTGTCCCCCGCTGCGAAGTGAAAAGCAGCGACTTGTTTGTTTTGTGGTTTCAAAATTTCCCTACGCCTGATTAGCGCCCGCACCTTCGGTAGAAAGTGAACCCACTTTTGATCGACAAAAGGGCACGAAAAAATGGAAATTTGTTTAGGGAAGCCAGGGCAGCGGCGCCCGGTTGTCAGCGAGCCTCTTGATTGCCGATCGAGCCCGCCCTGAATCTATTGTACAATCAAGCTCGTTCGTTATTGGCGGCTTTATTGGAAGCCCAGCCAATAAATTTAACAGCCAGCAGCCCGGGAAAAGGTTGTACTAAAAATCGATCAATCGATCACACGGTGGTGTGGCGAATCTCGTCGTTGCTGGTTTCGTTGCGTTTGTGACGAGATGAGACTGTACTTTCGAATGGACAAAACAAAAAGGGGTATACCTCGCGAGTGGGCAGAAAAGTCGGCGACAGTCAGACACACGATACGATGGGAGCGGGGCAGGGCAAGAGTAATGAGCGATTTGGCTGGCACTGGCAGCCCAGGTCCAGCGTTAGAAAGTGATCGTAAACGGTTCGAACGACGATCGGTGTGCAATATTGGTGAAAATGGGTCTCCCAGTGGGGTAGTGAGACGGTTTCTAGTTAATAAATACGTTTTTGCCCCTCTTAAAGAGCTTTAATCAGTGTACAGAGGCTGCCGATTGCCGTTTCGTGGTTTGAAAGTTCAATTGTGGAAGTAATGCGATGTATGAATAGTGCAATTGACCCAATATTAGGCTTTGAGTTGGCTCTTTAAATTAAAGTGCATTTTGAAGTAGGCAAAATATTAATCAAAAGTCATTTGCCTATTTTTGGGCACCAAAAGTTCGTTGGGGTTTTATATTTTAGAACATATTATGTATAAATTATTTTTTACATGACATTTCCTATTTTTAATTTGGCCATTTGCTGCTCTTTACTCTTCTTAGTTGTTGTATGTATTTGACATTTTCATGGTAATCTGAAAATAATATTAAAAAATAAGAGATAATCTCCTTTACATCAAAATTCTTCTCAACACCAAACGTGACCATCTCCAACAAATCCCAATCCAATTGCCTATTCCGGAAGGGCTTCTCGCGATACCTTTCAGTTTACCAACTTTTAGCAACGATCGCCCCATAATCACTCCCTCGCGAACGTGACCAGCTTTTCATGGATACAGGACAAAAAAAATCCGTAATAACATTACGACCCAGCCAGCTTCTTCCATGTTGTACAGCGTTTCGTGTCGATTTTTTGTTGCCAAAGCTCTGCCAAAGTTGCCCGAATTTATGTAAGCAACACAGATCGTGCCCAGTGTGATGTAGTGAAACGCGGCCAAGATTTACAACATAAACAGAGGAGAGAAGAAAAAAATCAGACAAGAAAACAAACAAGCCTCGCGCAACGATGCTGGCGCAGGGCAAACAGAACACTTCACGAATCAATCATGCTTGAATTTAACTTACCCGCTCCCCGTTCCGCACACACCCTTCGTGTTCGGCTTTTTTGCCTTTTGGGAAAGCTTTCCTTTGATTGGACGGATTTTTCCAACCAACACTTTCAATTTTCATCCGCGTTACATAAACATAAACACATAAATCGTGATCCTTCACGATCGCGATGGGCTTGATTGCAAAATTCGTCTACGATCGAGACACGATCCGTACCCCGATAGCGAAACTGATGTGTCTGTGTGTGTGTGATGGTTGGAAAAGGCGAAAAGCTAATTACGCCCCGAAAAACGTTTTGTGGAAAAAATAATCACCCTCAAGTGACTCATCCGGTTCGATGTTCGTGTGATCGCTTTCTGCATTTTTGAGGGATCATCATGGGTTTTCCATCGTCTCATCTCCATCGCCATCAATCGTGATTTGAATTGGTTTATCCACACACGCACCAACGGAAGTATTTAAAGGTTTGCTCTGCCTGAGGGGCTTGCTTATTCCCCACAACTCAGTTAGGTGGTTGCAAAAATTGCGTAAACTTGCGTGCTGTAATACTTTGGCATCATCGCTATTGGGTTAAGCACTTTTTCTGTACAAAGGCCGAAGAAAGAAAAAGGGTATTACTATCTAAGGGGGGGGGTGGAACAAAACCGGCTAGCTCCAATACTTCAATTCGCTTCGCCCAATCGAACTTTAATTAATTCGAGCTTTATGTTGCATCGCCGACTTTCGCTCCACCACCAAGGGAAAAGTGAACCCTCCGACCAACCACAAGCTGGAAATGAGTTGGGTCAGCTTGGAACGGTTTGGTTGGTAGTAATTATTTATGTTTTTTTTTGTTCGTCTCTAACAGTTTAACAACAAACATTAGTAACTTTATCGTAACACAGATTACAGGAGCGATTAATTGCATATGATTAATGGTAGCTTACGTTTACAGAATAACAATCGTTACAGATTTCCGAGTTAGTTCCACCTGTTTCAGATTAAACGATGGAATACTAAACTCGTGTTGCTTGACTTGAACATAATTTCATAGTGCGTTATGTTCTGTAATTAAAATCATAAGATATCAATCACTATTTTATTGTTTTGACAAACGAGTAAAGAGTATCAGACTAAAAAAATAATAATTAAAACAAACTCTTTGCAGACCAGGTTTTCTAACCATAATGTTCAAAAAAGTAAAAATTGACAAGAACCTAGAATTAGTAACCCCAAACACATAAACGCATATTAGACGTCAAATGAATAAATCAAAGTAGTAGAGTAACAGTGTACTAAATAAAAATATAATAAATGACCCTTTTTCCTTTTTTAAGATTTTTTTTAATATACCAGTAAACCTCTTTCCTTTTTATTCTACTTAAACTTAAACTCTTCTTGTCGTACGATGAACCCTCTCCATCTCATTTAGATCCCTTCTGCAATCAAATTATCGACAGCTGGGAAAACAACATCAGCGTAAGAAAAACATAAACAATCATCTCGAGCGTTAGCTTTTCTCCTCCCTCACATTCTCTCCTTTTATCTCTCCCTCTCTCTCTCTCTCTCTCTCTCTCTTACTCTCTCTATCTTCCACTTGTTCGTAAAAACTGTTCATAGAACTTACTTCCATTCAGACACGTTTGCCTGTGCCACTTCCTTCGTCAAACGATTAACTGAAGTGATACGAAGCAAGTATTAGCCGAAGAAAAGCGTACTAAGGAAATTATTCTGCATCACTGACCGGAGCTGCATCGCACAGCTCCAACTCCCGGAAGAGATACAAAAGAAGCAGAAGAAGAGAAGGCAGCTTGTGTCGAGTAGTCGGTTGGAAGCCAAGGTTCTATAGCATTTTTGCCCGGAAGGTTTGCTTTTGCCTCGTAACGAGATATTGCACCGTGGCGCTATAAAAGATGAAGAGCACTAGGAAGGAGTAACTTATGCTAGCTTCAACATCGCACGTCACTCCGGCCCCAGCCTCGACGTGATAAGAAGGACGACGAAGAAGGCAAATAAAAGCACTGGTGATGGGTGATAAAAGAACTCGGAAGTAAACGATATGCATTTTTCATGCGACGCTCTCCAGCGGCCAACGTTCTGTGCGGGAGCTGGAAGTGTGATAGCGTGCCGGCCAGCAGTGTGCCGACGCTAAGCTTCGCTGCCCAATTGCATCGTGTATGAGCTGCTTTTTTAGGTTAGACAGTTGGTTGTGGAGTGAATGCTTTTTTTTCTTTCTATTTCTGTGTGCCCGCTAAACGGGCATTGTTGCGTCCGGGTATGTATTGTGGACAGGTGAGTTAGGAAGATAGTGGAAGGAAAAAAGGAAGGTGCACACAAGATGAGAAGTGCAAACACACAAACACACATGCCGTTGGTAGCATGCATTTTATCACGAGTGCCTGCACCAACGCTGTGCGGTGATAGCGGTGGGTATATGATGGGAAAAGATGGTCTGTAGATTGGAATGGTGGCAAGGTGAAGCTGTAGAAACTCTGCTGGTGGAGCAAAAGGTAGCACAGCTTTGTGATAATATGCAAAGATAACGTGCACGGATGAACTGTACGGGCATATTCCGAGGCAATTTCGCTACACTTCTTTCCGTTGTGCCAAAATGTCCGAGAAGATGCTGTGCTCAGTGTATGGCATGTTGTCAGAGCACTTTGCCAGTGTTTAACCATTTTGTCACGTGCTCGTATCTCTGACTGTACAGGGGACTAGGTTGAGGAATTGGGGGAGGAAGCGATACTACGCCAGGATGGCGTAGATTGTATGTGTCCGTTTGGAAAAGATAACTGAATATGAGAACTTTACTTCAATTGTTTGTTTGGTGTTTTAGTTTGATGGATTTGAAGATATACAGCATTTTGGAATGAATACATCTAGTTTGTTGTATGTTTGAAGTAGGCATGAAAGTTCCATATTAATATTTCCAACAGTTTCCTCTGCGTCTCTGCGCCTTAGCTTGAAGATTAGGGACTATTAGAAGTGGAGAAGAGTAGAAGAGTATCGAATAAATGTAATAGAAATCGGGATCTTGTAATAGAAATTGAGATCAAATTAATGTATTAGAAGTTGGGAATGTAGTAGATTGGGAAAACGATTTGCTGTCCTTTTACCCACATAAATTCTTGTTACCACTAGACTCAAAATTTAGTATGTTTAGTTCCTGTATCTGAATATGCATTGAAACCAAGGTCGTCGTCCAGAACTGCTGATGATGATAGACTTCAGACTCAGATGAATCATTAAGAATCAGAATTAGAAGCAATACTACAACACTAGTACTATGGGATTAAATTTGGAGAACATAGAATCCAAATGTTTCCAAATGTCTGAGGCGAGGATACGTCATTGAAAATACACTTGACATTCCAGACAGTAATGGTTATTTTAGATATTTCTTGCAAGAAATAAGATAGACACAGGATCCATGGAGAGAGATTTCTGAATTTCCAAAATGCTCAGTCTAGTAGATCTAAACACTCCACTCCCATCGCTAGTCAATCTCACTCGGCGCACGCTTCTCACCGTTGATCAATATTCAGCACTGTCCTTGTGGTTTGATTGTGCCTTTAATTGATTCAATCTCATTCCGCAACCTCTAGCTGCTCCACTTGAACAACATCTTTTTGGATCATTTTCACAATGCCACTGGCTGCGAAAGTGGCTGCTTTGCTCACTCGCGGACTTTTCCGGCAGGAATTGCAAAAACGACGACCCACACTACACCCACTAAAGACAACATCTCACTCAGTACAGAAGAGCGCGCAGGTTTATGCAACATCATTTCGCATGTTCGGTGCAAAACACATCATGGCCAAACTTTCAATTATCGCACTGGTAAACCGTTGCCACCTAAACAGCGGCTTGGCTAAGATGTGCGGATCCGTGCTACTTGAAGCTTTAAAGTGAAATTGATTCATACACAGACACACACGCTCACATATACAGTATCTACCACTTAGCAACATTTTTCGTCGTTCGGAGGTTGTACAAGCTGTTACATTTTTTCGCGTCTTGCCAACACGTCTTGAGTCAGTGGAGAGAAGATTTGGTGAAAATTACCTCTCGACCACTGCCAGCGCTACCTCAAGGCAAGGCGGTTTTATGGTAGCAAGACAGCGTGTTTCGTGTGCATATGCGTCCACGCATCTCTACGATTTTTCATCTCACCCTCCTTGGAGCGATTAGCGAACAGAGCTCGTATGGTGGAAACAATCTGCGTTTTCCAATACGGATCTACTGAAGCAACCAGATCGCTTACCGGTTAATGAATTGCATTGTTTGCAGCGCCAGAGCGGCTCCGCTTATCACGTACGGTAGCTAAACAAGTGCATGCTGCATGTACGCGCGAGCTCCATGCTCCATGGTTGCAGGGCAGATGGAATCGTTTATGATTTCACCGCCCCGCCATCACCACGCCCGCGTGTACGCGTGTAGCCGTATGTACCCGGCTCGCGAGTGCCATCCGCACACGTTCGTGGCAAGATGTTTCCAGCTCGGTGCGTTTGCGATAGCGTGGTGATGGTGATGTGCGCACAGCCGGGAAGAGGGCAGGCAGGAGACCATCCGGTCGAATGCGCACTGCACTGTCCCGATCCGGTGGATGGATATTCCACCAACAACCCTGCAGCACACCGTACAGCACTGTTCGAACATTATCGAACGGTTAATGTGCAGTATGTGTGCTATCGTTTGAGAGGTTTTTTCCTCCACCGTTCGTTTTGTTTCGTTACTGGCGCGGTTGCAATTTTCGTCGTGCCGATAGAGAGCTCACAGCTTAGGGTCTCGGGGAGAGGATGAAGCTGGGAGGTTGGAAAAGGGAGTTCATTATGTGCAAGATTGCATGCCTGATGGGAGACCATATTTTGCTTCACTAAAGAGTAGCAGCAACAGCAGCAGCAGTTCGTTTTAATGGGATGAGTAACAGGCCGCCGAGTTGTTGCCGTGCAGTGTGAGCATTGTGCCATTGAGACGGAAGGGCGTAAGGCGGAAGGTTTGTTTGCCTTTTCGGCTCACCCGGTTTTTCTTCGGCACGACACACGCCGAAACACTCGAAACACGTAATTGTTTTCCGAAAGCGGGTGTGTTTGTGAGTGTTTTGTTTCCCCAAAGAATGGAGAGGTGCGATGTTCTGCACTTGAACTGGATGTGGGCGATTAAAGTGTAAATAAACCATAAGTGTTTCATAATCATCATTTGGAGGGTGTTCATTAACGTGTTTAAGCCCTTTGGAAATGACAAAACAGTACAATTAATAGTCTAACACGCTGAAATATCACACTTTTATAGGAAATTCAAACGAAACATGCAAGTGACAGTGAGCTTAAAAATACATTTAACAGCCCCATAATAACAGTGACCGTGTGGTGTCGCGCCTTGTGCTGATGCCGTTACAATGTAGACCGTGCGATCGAATCTAGTTTGGGGACGGAAGGGGGGGAGGTGTTTTTCACCGTTACTAAAACACACTACTCTTGTCGTCAATTGATTCATTGCCATATAAATGTCACCCATTTTCACCCGTCTATTAAAAGTATGTTACTTTGCCCCCGTAAAACACCATCATCTTGTTGTCAGCAGAAGAGGGGCGTGCGAACACGTTTGACCACTTAATATGGCCAGTAGAAATGGAATTGAGTCTGCTTTATTATACCGTGGTACAGCTTTTTTTTGCTATAGCAGTAAGATACTAATCGATACAAGTTATTCAAGCTCTGATGATGGTGTACGGTGGTATCTCTTATCGCTGTCAAAATGTTCACCATTTGCTTGCTATCGTACCATCCCCATCCCCACGTACAAACATGCACCTTCGATTAGCAATTACGTTTTATTGCCGCTAGTTTGCAATTTGCAGTGGCATGGAAATAGAAAGAAGCTGTAAAGATGGCTGATGAAATAGGGAAATAAATGCAAACAGTAAACTGTTGCGAACGGAACGCTCATCAACGCCTCACGAGGGTAGGTTCGGGCTGCAAGTTGCACTGTTCCAACGGCACTTGAGAAGCTAACTGCTGTTGAAATGTGCAAAACTTCACCACACACTATTGACCATCTATTCACAAGAGCCTTGGCTTAATATGGCTGACTGACCGAAATGGTGCCAATTTAACCTTTTAGCTTCATCTCTTTGAAACTCTCGAACGTTGCACGAAAGGATGCTACTTTTCCAGTACTGGTACTGTTGTTTTCCCAACCCCAAGAGGGCGCACTTGCATTGAACCATCAGTCTAAGGCCCATCAAACTGTTCGGTTGAAGAATGCGCCGGGCTTGAAGCCGTGCGCGAGGGAAGTGATTGTCATGATAATTGGCATCGCGAACGCTTAGTAAGTGAAGATTGTGCCTGTGTGTTGTTTCGAGCCACATTGTTGCCCGTGGAGGAGAATTTACATTCCCGATCGTGCACTTATCGATGTTTACCAGCTTCTTCCGGGTGAGGAGCAAAAAAAATCTCCTCTCTCGTTACAGTATGCAACCATTGTGAGAGTCATTGAACGCTTAAATTGGCTGAATCGGCTGCAAAAGGGTTAACATGTGTATGTGTGTTTATTTGGTGAGCTGGCAGGGAGGAATGCTGAACAGTGGCGTACGCTTTTTCTACGGCTTCTCGTTTGGTAAACAAATGAAACATTCTATCGCATTGTTGGCTTAAGTTGGGCCGTAAGAATAGGCGGCTTATGAGCATTCTGGGATTTAAAGAGTGTTTGCAGTATACAAACATGTTCCAATGGTTGATTTTGAGAATGTTGCTTTCAATGAACTCTTAACCGTATGGCACAACATAATTCAAGCGAAGAATGAACGATTTTTTAAAAAATTGTCTAGACAATGTAATTAAGTTGTTTAACAAATTGGAATAAAGACCCTGCAACAAAATAGCAAACCCAGAACAAAAACAGGCACCCAAACCCTTCGGCTTGTCATTCATGATTCCCGGTGACATTCGCCACACAAGGGCAGGATTTTAAAGGCATAAAACTATATAACCCAAGCATCTGCCGGAAAGCAGAGGTTCAACAATATTAATCTCATAAATCAGGCAGCAAAAAACGGAACCCCTTCAAACCCTTTCTGCTGGTCCGAGTGTGTTCAACCTTCACAATGCCTGTGCTCAACTTGCTGTGCCGGCATTTATCGATATTTTCCTGCGCTTTCCACCTGCCACCGGAGTTCTCATTCTCATTCATGCTCTCAGCATAATTCCATCGGCAGGTACCGTACGCGTCCCATGCCTCAGTTCCCAAAAGCAAACCCAAAACACCATCGAGTCGGACCCCTTTTCCGTACGGGTTGCTACGGGTGTTTGTTTACACTTTGCCCTTCGCCTAGGCAACGCCGCAGTGCACACAGGGGTAAGGTGATGTGTCCCGTAACGCCACAAATCCCCTTCCGTCACAGCCTGGGTTGTGCTGAAGTTCTGCTGGCTTTTGCGGACCTTTGGCGTTGACTGCGGAATGTTGTATTCACTAGCTTTTTTTCCTTCTAATGAACGTTCTTCTTCTTTTTGTCCAATAGTAAATGGAAGGACAGCTAATCCGCGTTCAGGTGAAAAAGCATTATAGAAAATGCCCGCGGTGTGTGGTACGTGTGGTGTTTTTTTCCCTCTTCTTTCTAGGGCTTGTCTCCGGTTTCCGCCTCAGGCCTGGAACTTGTTTGGAACTCTGACACTAAAACCCACGGCGATGACGTACCCCGCCACTGTACCGTGTGTGCAAAATCGAAGTCGCAAAGTCCCGA
The DNA here is from genome assembly GCF_017562075.2 of Anopheles merus. NCBI lineage: Eukaryota > Metazoa > Arthropoda > Insecta > Diptera > Culicidae > Anopheles > Anopheles merus. The sequence goes on from NC_054085.1 coordinate 9,612,493, forward strand.
GCAGATGCTTCGCCGCATATCAACCTTTGGGTGCCTTTAATACGCTTATAAATCCAGTTCAATAACCTGCAGCCAGAGCCCCTATGGGGTGGGCCGCTCTGAGCTCGGTACGAGTAAAGGGAAAAAGGGGGAAAACAAAACTGTAATGCGGGAGACTTTCTTGGGTCTCTGGTTGGGGTGAAAACTTGCTCCAAGCAGCAACAGCAGCAGCAACAGCGTCCACCAAAACCGGTTGTGGGCAAGAAGTCGCCTCCAGGTTTTGCTGGTTCCATTTGCAAAGCGCTCTCATCGTCGTTTCGGATGGGGGCAGGCTCAGACGCTTTTGGGGAGAATCGCGTTCCAGGTCCAGAGATTGCTCTGCGAGGTTCTGGAGGTCTTGCTTACATTTGCCGAGTGCCGTTTTGCTGCTTTTACTTGTGTCTGGAGCGTTTCAGGGGTGGCTTTGGGGTATAGTTGGAATTACACCTTCGAATAGCAAAGAAAGGTTGTGTTCTTCTGTCACGGGATCTTCTGGTGCTTTGAAGCCAGTTCTTTCACACTCACACACACGAACGAAGAAGACGGTAGAAGACGCTTCAATGCCGCCCACGTTCTCGTCAGTGACCCACTTTTCCAGGCGGACCAGTGTTTCTCTCCGGTCGATGAATGAAGGTAGTACATTCGAATTTGAACGTTTTGTGTCGCGGCGGATCGAGAATGCGTCGAGTGGCGCGAGGCTTCGTGGCTCTGATCCAGGAATCGATGGCCACGGTAGAGTGTGAGCACAGCACACACCTCTACGGTGTTAATGCGCTGTCATCGTAAATGTCATGAAGATAATGGTGGTAGTAGTGGGATGTTGTAACTAGCGGTACTGCGGATGAGTCTTCAAAGCGGCTGAAGTTGAAATAAAGTCGTAGGTAGGAGTAATTGAACGGATTTTACCTCTGTCGTTTCTCGCTGGCTACGGTGGTTAAGGTTGTTTCTGGTTTGTGGCGCCTCCAACGCGTTTTCAATGAACTAGTTTTGTGATGGTTGGTGATGTATTACATTTCTTGAAGTGCGATAGCTTCTTCTGATTGATTGATGTAGATCTACATTTGACTGCTCTACTTCATTGCGGCAATAAAACTGCAAATATTGATTACCAAATCGCCGACACTAATAGCAACTGTTTGTAAATTCGATAAACTTAACAAATGTTATACAAATAATTCCAAAACATACATAAAGCAGCCTTTTCATCATGCATTTGTAGCTTTCGATACCCATTTCGCCGCGTAGTTTATGACTAACGACAGCTATTGCACGATACTTAACCCTCCGTGTAAGACTGTGGTTTTGGGGTTTTGACTCATCCCATCGAACGACGCCACTTTTGTGGTCGCGTACAAAGTGTATCGTTTACTCACGCAAACTCCAAGGTAACATTCAGTTTGAAAGATACCTTTTAAGCATCAAGCAGTGGTTGGGCCTATGCTACTTTAAATGGGGAGCACACTGGCGGGCCCCGCAAAGCGTAAAGATGCACTCTGGATCGTTGTTGGAGCGGAACCATCAGAAACAGAATGGAGCCCTGTCGGGGATGGCCCGTAGAAGTTGGCCCGCTGTATTGCAGGCAGAAGAAGCAGCAAAGGCTGGCAAGAAGAGACCGTTCGATTTATGTTGTGTTTGTGTGTGGTTTTTTTTGCAGCCAAAGCAATGGTACAGTTGAAGCGTACACCGCTTTTCTAGCAGGGAAATGAGGTGAAACTGAGTCTGGGGCAATCGCCATTTTGTTGGAGCGTTCTTGCGTGCTGGAATGGAGCGAACGGAAGAATGAAGATCTTAATCAGCCCGCGAGTTCTTGGGTCTGTAGCGTCGGTGTTGAAAGTGCCGGGAGCATTCATCCACCTCGAACTGTAGTAATGAGCCAAGAATTGTGGTTCTTTTCTTACTGCTTTGCTAGCTAAAGAAAGCCTAGGAAGCACGATCGCACACGATCTTTTATGTGGTAGGACTGCACTTTGTGAGGCCAGTTTGAAAGCATTCAGTCTGATCGTGACGTCTGAATGATCTCGTTGAATTTGATCGTAAAATGGAGAGAGAACATGCGAGGATCTCGTCTATAACTTTGTTATTGTGATTCGGAGTTGCTGCTTAATGTCATGAAAACCACAATAAGATGTCCGTTCAAGCTGTACAAAATATCTAATCTCAATAATGAAATCAAAATCTTGAAAATACTTGATCATATTGAAAAATATAAAATCTTTAATTTGTTATCAAAATAATCCAGAAATTCCGCTCTGATATCATCCAAGTCCAACAGGTACGGGAAGTAGCTCTCTGTTTAAACCCACAAGACTAGACTCATTTCATCATGTCATGTTACTCCTCGAGCAGTCTGTTTACACAGATGAAAAATCGATCATTCTCAAGTGGGTACCGTGTCGTGTTGAAATTTATCCAATCTATTACCACAACAACTCTCCTCCCCCCGCCGCCTAAAACAACCTGCTTTGTGTCTAATTTTCGCCATCTATAGGCTAGTTAATCGCGAGAATGCGTTCTCTTGAACAAATAAAACCATATACCACACGACACACGACAGTGGCGACAAATGGCTTGGCAGTTCCGTTTTCGCTTCGCGTTTTGCTCCTATCGATCAAACCGGTCGGTCGGCGTTCAGTCGTCACGCAAACTTCCAGCGCCCCATCGGCCAGACAGACTTGATGTCGCGGGTTGTTAAGATAGCACGCTATCGCACGTTTATCGTATCGGATGAGGGGTGGTAGTCCACTCAAGCTGGCATAACAAATCGCTTGCGAACATGATGTTCAGGAGAAGCAATCTCTGATTTATGCTGCGGCTAGTAATGAATTGTCGCTCATCGTTTGTTGAATGGTGGCGGATAGAAGAAAGGCGAGCCGTGTGTTGGCTTGAGTTATAAACAACTTAAGCAAAGCGTCACCAGCATTCGCCGAGTTGGCCGAGAAAAATTGGCTTTCCAGGGCGTATTTTCGAGTACAGCGCTGCCATACAGCTATCGACGATGGTAGGTGAAATATGAGGCAACGATGCCGCACTGTGAGCACACAAACACGCTCACGCCATCAGCCATATTTTCATGGTCGCGGTCGCGATCGGGGCCAAAACTTGCCGATGAAGCATGTTTGCTATGCTACAAAAAGCGTGCCACAGTTTGACGCACACATCAGAGCAGTGCAGGGGCAGCAGTACCACTTGAAACAGTTCCAACTCCAAACTCCCCCCATTCAGACATTGCGTTGTTTCTCTAACACACGAGCCCCGCGGCATGGCACACCGTTTTGCGATCGTGTGTGGCGGGAAGGAACCGCGGTCGCAGCGGTAGGTCAATGAGTTAAAACGAGCAGTTATTACCAGCTGGCAGGATGACGGACCGCGGACCGCACGCTGACGTACAGCACACGACGTTGGCTGGAAAATTTCTCCTGACGTAGCTTGTTTTTCATCGTGATCATTCGCTTTTCGGTGTGTTGGCAAGACGCACAAAAAGTGTGCGTTTTATAAACGATGCTTTAACGTTTTGCTCGAGAGCTTTGTGTGGCGGGTGGTGAAGAGGGCCGCCGAAGTTGAGCACAGAAAGGAAAACATAATAAAATTTTAACATTTTTTTTGTGTGTGCTGTTGGTCGACTAACACAACTGCTCGTGAGGCACTGTTGCTACTGGACATGCAACGAACATGGTTTGCGTTTGTGAGTTTTTGGCCATTATTAGGTATGCGAAACCGAATGAAATCGGTTCCTCTAGCGAGGAGGTTTGCGTTTTAGTCGCCATTAATCGGGTGCACGGTGGCTTTCTAATGAGCTACGGTGGTCACGGGATGATCAGTTGAGCCGGAAAGTTAGATTTGTGAGCCGAAATCATCCGGTAGCGCTGGGAAGAAGATGCAACCTTTGTGTGTGTGTGTGTGTGTGCGGTTGCATAACCTGTGGGCATAATTTTGCGTCTGCGATTATATCGAGATGGATGGGTTTTGGGGATGGTTGATAATTTGAAATTGAATTAACTGTTGAAAGCGAAAAGAGTTACGAGTGGGCAACATGATTAATGAATCATCATGGTTCGGTGCATTAATGCCTTGGGAAGATTAAAACTAAATGTAAGATCTCCTGTACCCAAATGAAGCTTTGGCTAGGCTTAAACACAATTCCAAGATTTCTTGAACGCGCCACACAGATATTGAATCTCTCCACAAAAATGTTTGTACTAATGTTTGTTTTTTTTCTCTCCCTTTGCTTCTTCCACAGAACCTGCAACGAATTCGCAATGGAATAATATCTTCGAGCGAGAACAACACATAAATCAGCATAAATTGATGTACAACACGTCCAGTAAAATTTCGAACCTAGTTTCTCACCCCCGAAACCATCTCTCGGCGCAAAAACGTACACCCTTATGCGTATTTGCATGCCAATAACAGTAAAAAAACAGCAACATCAACAACTCCATCCAACGCAATCATGCATTAAAGCCACTAGCGTTCGCGCGTACGAATAGAAATGTGTACGTATGTTGTTGCTAATTAAATTTCAATTCGCATCAATATTTTGCGCGGTACGCAGGCGCCGCTTCGATTAAAATCAAAATAATAATAAAGGGAAAAGCGTCGGTAGGAAAGTGTTGATGTTGGTGCTCTGTTGTGTGTAGTGATGCCGTTTGTTGCTGCTGTTGCTGATTCGCCCATATGAACCTTCTTTCGCGCGAATGACGTTAGTTGTGTTACTTGGAAGATTTCAGTGCACACAAATGTGAAAAAAGTGCCCAGCAATAAAACCGCGCTGCTCCCACTCCCACACCCACACTCATCAAACCTCGCGGCGAGGGTCGGATGGTAACATTTAATTCCTAAAAAAAACACTGTTATTTTGAAAAGTGAATCAGTTTACTTGGCGAACCCAGGCTTGTAACCCAGATTTCCCCACCACGTGCACGTGTGCTTTCGGTGTTTTGTTGTTTTGCTCTTTCTTCTTGCCAAAGCCCAGCTACGGTAGAGGTTCCTTTCGCAGCCACTCTTTCCTGCAGCGCAGGGGTCTGTCGGTGTGGTTCCGGTTCGCCGGTGACGTCTTCATTGCCGGCTAGTTTGCAAAAGGGCTTGAGCCGACGGAAGGCAACAGGCAAAGCATAAAACTCTCGAATTGATTCTCTTTAGCTTCGGTTGATCAACGTGCGATCGTCTCGTTCTGCGGTGAATCCCTCCGGAGCGGGAAAGGAGAACTGCTGTAGAACGGTGCAATAAGTGGCTTCTTCACGGCGCCTGGTTTTTTGACCGAGCAAAAGCTTCACCAGTTTATGGGGGTTTTCCTTCCACACCGAACCACAACGCTACGATGGTTTTTCATTTATTCTTTTTTTATTCCTCGTTGGTTACACTACAGAAGACTAAACAGTGCAGCGACGAGAGAGCAGTAGTAGTGGTGGCAGTGCCGGGTTGTACAGTTGGTAGTGTTTTGTGGCCACCTGGCAGATGCAGGCCTGTCGAGCCCGTACCGAGCCCCGCACGGATCAATAGCGGTGAAGTGTGAAATATCGGAATCGGCCGAATGGAAAACGCACCACCAGCCGACGACGGTGGTGCCAAACTGCGCTCCAATCGAGGAAAACGGGAGTTTTAAGAGTGTGTGCAGGTGTGTGTGCGGCATATAGGAGTGTTCGTTCGAGTCTGTGGTTACGTTGGGGGTGCGTTTTTGCCACTTGGGTTGGGCCGTGAAGAGCCTGCACCAGTAGTGCTCAAGTACGTGTATTGTGATTGTGATTGTGAGGTGTGCATGGAAAAATACAAAGTGTAATTGATAAATGTAGGCTCGGGCTCCACCCTCCTCCGCCTCTTTCCCCCAGTGTAGTGTGGAAAAACGCCCAAATGAAAAACCACCCAGAATAGTGCAGGGCAGTAGTAGTGGTGGGCGTACGTGTATGTGTGCGCGTGTATTTTATTCTTCTCTTCTGTTTTGTGTAATTTCCCAACCGTGTTCTGCATGCGTTAGATTGTTCCAGTGTGTGAAGGCGAAGTGTTGTTTTTTTTATTTTTTTTTTTGGCTTAATTTGGTATAATTTTCCACCCACCCTCTCGACCGTGGGTGGTGCAATTTAAAGCGGCTCTGAAGAACTGGGAAAAAATCGGTGTGTTTGTGTGGCCCAAATCGGCTGCGAACGGATAAATTCTCCCGGACGGAAAACGGAAACATCATCAAACCGCCAAGGTAAGAATACATATTTTCACTCGTTTTGCATTTATTATAAGCTCAATTGCATGGTGTATGGTCAGACTCGCTATTCCAAGCTCAGTTTTAATGATGAAAAATCCGTCAAAATATTTTAACGACGCTGGTGCAAGCTAATTGATCGGTCGGTCTCGGACCTACCTTTCGCGCCAGGCGTAACGTTACGTAGCGCTGCACCCACGAAGGTCCAAAAAGAGTATATATTTTTGTTATAATTAACCGTTCGATTTGCTTTGATGATTATCGAACAGCTGAAGAGAGAGGCAGAGAGAGAAAGAGGAGAGAAACAGTAAGTTTCCCCCCATTTGCGCGTTACCTCATAGGAGGTGTGAGTAGGGAAAATGATTAAAACTTTTCGTTAGATTACATCAATCAGAGGACGGAGCGAAGGAGCGATCATATTTTGGGTTGTGTTGTTTGACACAGAAACTGGGAAGAAATTGTGGAATTATTTATTTGTGCTCCTTTTGTTACTTAACCGCTTTATAATTGTTGAAACTGTCAATTAATCAATCAATTGATTGGAATTGAGAATTGCTATTTTGAATATTTTTGCAGCTTATGATGTAATGATGCAACTTTTCTATTAATATTGACTAAACTTTAACTGCCCATACAAAATTTAATCAACTTATGTTGTGCCCGCGTGTTCGATCACTTCTCTTGCATGATCATTTGAACAGAATGTGATGTAAAAGTTTTATTGTCCCGCGCGTTTAGAGTCGCATTGAATGCTCCCACCCTGATGGGAGTGGCCTTTTTTCCCAATGCTTCGGAACGTTCGATGAGCAATCCGACATTCTTCACGATTCATAACAAGCCCCTTCATGCCCTTCCCACGCACACACACATGTCTAGAACATGTTCGTTGCACTGTTCAACCCTCTGCCCCGGTGAATGTGACAATCGATGGTATGTGCGCCGGTGCGGTTAAGTCCATTTGTTGTAAGGCATTGTGTAGTGATCATTTCCTCCAACTCTGCATCGAAGCCAAAGGAGGGCGTGGGGAGGAATGTCATGTTACGCCGATGCACAGCTTTGTCCCTCGCGAATGCACTCGCGCTGGAGGAACACGTCGATGAAACTGTACCGAAGCCTTGTTTATCTTCTGTGTTGCAAAATGAGACAGCGGAAGGTTTCGTGCACTGTACACTGGAGGGGTGCGGTCCCGACACACTGTGTTCTGCCATGTTGATTGATTGTCCGTAGCGCGTAGCGGTGTGGGGTAAGATGTTCTTGATACGTACAAAAGCTTAACAGAGCTGTGGGTGCTCGGGTGCATGATACTAATAATCATTGGGCCCGAACACCACCACCAAGCAGCGAAGAAGAAGTAGTAGTGATTGAAGTTGATCAGCATCAATTTGCCGGGGTAGTGTGTTGTTGTAGGGTCGTTCTGAATCTGGTCAACCCGGCATGCGGCTGAAGGTCAAACTAAATGGGTGAGAAGTAGAGTAGCGACTGGTCGTGGAATCGGTCAATGTGTGTTCAAGTGGGCGCAGTGTAGTAGCCATGTTCACACAATCGACTCACTAGCATATGTGTGGGGGATGTGGAATCAATCAATGTAGTAGAGATCGGCCGACGGTGGTTTCGCTACCGTGGTTTACTATAATGGAGTATGATCTTATCGAACGCTAAATAGAATCACGGATGCATGTTGTGACCGAGGAGATTCATTATACAAGCGGTCTATTGGTGGATATTCTGAAAATTGAGATATATCTTTTGGTTGAACAATCAATTCCGTTCATAAAGATTATTATTCTAACAACACGAATCTTACACAGCAGAATCGGAATATTTTTTTCCCCATTTTATTCAAGTATCCAGACTAGATTAGAACCCACAACCTCCGGTCAAGAAGAACAAGAACTTAACCACTGATCTATTGCGATGCATTGAATTTGAGCCGTGTATTTTGCCATTTAAACTAAGCTTATACCGATTTTTCGTATAAAATCATAATCTATTAGTCTTGCCTCACAAAACTCTTAATTCAATACTTCAATCCTCAACAAAGACTAACCAAGACTTCCTGCTGATATTTTTCAACTAAAAACAAATTTTATAGAGCGTGAACACCTTTCAACAAACAGCATACTTATGCAAATTGTATCCTGCATTATTTGCTGCACTGTATCAGCGGTCTCTCTGCTCCACCTATGGGTAGGGCACCACCGTGAAGGTCAAACCAAAAACAAGTGGTGAGAACCCCAGCACGCACACCCCTCCTGTTGTGTGCAAAATGGTCAAACCGGTTGAAAAATCGCCACCGAGCGCCTCAGGGCCATCCGATGGGTGTCCGGCCGGGCCGGGAACAATTGCCCCGAAATATGTGCAACCGGAGGAAGGCTATACCGGTCAGCGATGCTTACGAAAGCTTCGAACCTGCCCTCTCCGTTTTGCTTGCAGTTTTGGAATGCCGGTTTTCAACACCCGGGTGTCTCGGTGAATTGGCTCGAGGTCAACTTGAGTGTGGTGATGTTGCTTCGGTGGTGCTGAACTGTTGCCCCGCTTCAGCCGGTTGGCTCTTTCCGGCTCCCCACCGGTCTGGTGCATAATTTTGCTCTTCTTTTCGTTAAAAGTGGTGCGCAGTGATGGTGTGAGCCGGGGAGAGATAAAACCTTTTTTCGTTTGTTTTGTTTGCAATTGCGTCATTTGGTGTGAGTGGACTATCAAGGTGAAGTGAACATTTCTGTAAAAACGATTGTACATGTTGGTAATTTCATATTGTCTTTAATCCACGCCTCAGAACTCTTGTCTTATACAAAATTAAGACAGAAATTCCCCAACGAACAAACCGGAAACATTCTATCTAATGTGACAGAAAGAAAACACGCATCAAAGTTCATCCAACTTTACCCACCCTATGTGTCCAGCACACTCACACGACTGCAAACTCCCTGGGCCGGTTGGTGATGATCATTAAAATGTTTCTCACTTGCCTTGAATTTTGAGCACTTAACTGCACCGGTGTATGCAACACTTCGCACCGTTCTGTGTTGACTGTGTTCACGTGTGCAGTCCGACAGAAGCAACACCATTGAAAATCTGCATCCCATTAGCATCATTGCGCGAAAGTCGTCCCGACCTCGGAGAACGATGGAACCGGTACGCGGTATACACGGTAGTGGTGTAATGGTGGCATGGGGCGATGGGGATGGGTATATGTTTGTTAATTTTGACGATTGCACCCTCGGATCGGGCTGGTTTGCAGTGGTAGTAGGTCAAGTTGGTGAACGAGTTCTTGCAACGAGATGACGGTTGCCGGCTTTGTTTGGAATCGTAAAATGACGTGTTGCTTGCTCATTAGGAATGGCAGAAGCAGTTCTTGTTTCTCGGGGGGAATGTAAGGATACAGACTGTCTCCGTTTGCTGTACAGTGCGGGTTTTAATGTAGGCCAACAGAAAAGAGAACACAGAACTTAGACGAGAACTGTTTCTAGTTGGAAGTAGCTCATATAATGCCTTTTCTATGCGGGAGTACTTGATGGACATTCTGTGAAGCTGGAAGTATGTAGAGCTGTCGTAATTTCAGTACTGACGGACCTTGGCGAGATTTGAATGGTATTATGAACTTACAAGTTTCCAAGAATAATAACTTCTTGAAATACTGGATGATTTTTTTTACAATCCACTTGCCACAGTAGCAATACATATGTAATATGTTTAATCTAGTTGTATTCGGTGTAGTCTGTTTAATTTATGACTAGTAATACTAAAAGAATTAACCTTATACCTTATGACAATCGATCAGATCGGTGTATTTTTATTGAATTACAGCGAGGGGAGTCCCTATATAATTTCAGAACACTTTCAATTTAGTTCAAGGCGATTCAATTTCAACATGTAAGGAGCACACGCATTTACCTCGGATACAAATGTTCTTTTAATCGGCTACAGTACAATCAACAAAATCGAAATTTAAAAAAATTTAAACTTTACTGTCACATGTCACACATATGGCACACTTTAATATCGATTTAAATCTCGTTAGGTCAGTTACTATAAAGTAGGGGCGACGATATGATCCATAGCTATAAACAAAATAAGATGAAGTCTTCTTTGACGTAGTTTTTTAGTCAGCGTAATATAATACACGTTTCCAATGGCACTGGTAACTTCCCATGTAAACAGGTTTGCACTATTCCCCGTTTTATCCTCAAATTCACCAACTACACGTTAAAATATATTTTCAGTTTATTGGTTGTGGTCGTAGCTGTGCAATGTGTCTATTCCCAGCGTCTGATTTGCAGTAAAGAAATTGTATGCGATATTGATGATATTCAATCGATGGATGATTTTTTTGTGAACCAATACGTCCCAAGCGACGTGAAAAGTGTGCGGTATCGAAATGTGTTGCTCGATAAAGTTGAAGGTTACTTCTTTCACGCCATTCGCAGACACGTTAAAAACGTGGACATAATCCAATCACCTGCATTAAGGTGGATCAGCATACCGGGGCAGATGAACGTTTCCAGCTATTCTGTTATACAAACCAGTGTAAGAAACATCCAGATAGATGCACGCAATGCAATCACAGTGTTTAGCGTGAGTGATTCTAAGCTTGTCATGATTCCGGAATCGATAATCAATTTAAGAGCGTCGGTAAACATTGCAGTGGAACGTTGCCTTGTGGATGCATTAGATATGGCTAATTTTTGCGATCTTTCTCAGCTGCAAGTGTTAAATTTCGCCGCCAATCGAATACGCTTTATTATTAACAGTTCAACGAGACGATGCAGTGTTTATGATTCCTTGCAAATTTTAGCATTACCCAATAATTTACTAACAACACTCAACATGGAGATTTTTAATCATTTTGGTAAAATTCAAATGTTGGATGTTAAACAGAATAGAATAAAAGTAGTGTTGGGTAGATTCGAATCAATGGCATCATTACAGCTACTTTTATCGAAAAATAAACTAACATCGATAGACTTTTGTGGATGGAATGTGCCAAATATGACTTCATTAGAGATTGACTACAATGAGTTAACCATAGTGCCAGCCTGTTTGGATAATGTAAATAGTTTAACTCTTCTCAGCATAAGAACAAATCGAATTCAAAACGTAGCTATAGACAGCTTTGCAAAAATGAAAAGGTTAGTTACGCTGGACGTGTCCTTCAACAACTTAACAACGATAATGCTTAACAGTCTACATTACCCCACAAGCTTAAGAGATCTGTGGATAACAGGCAATAATCTCTCACAGCTGGATTTGTCGTCAGTCTCAGTTCCATCCCTTGAACTTGACGTGAGAATGAATTGCATTTCAAGTATGGATGTGGATAGCATCTCACCGAACATTACAAGGCTTAACATGGCAGCAAATCCAATCGATTGTTCGTGGAAAACTGTGGCAGACAGAATTAATGTCACCTGTGTTGATGATGTACAAAGCAAGGCAAGATGTACTTAGTTATGCTTTTTTTTATTCAGAGATTCTTTCCGAATCAACTTCTCTTAATATATGTAGTGTATTTACTTTGTTTTAACTAGCCTTAACTTCTCACGGGAGTCCATCAATATGAATAAATGCCTAGAATCTTTCAAACCTAATATTGGTTTGATTATCAGTCATATTGTACCGTATCCAGAGTATTGTGAAGATCATCATTTAATATTCTGAATAATAACTTCAGAGTTTTAAGACCTTAAGGTAATTTTAAATAACAGAGGTCAACAAAGGCTTTAGCATTGTTGAAAAATTGGTAGATAACACACATGCTGTCTTTGCAAACTTGAGAAACATAAACATGATTCACCTCCAATTTTGCAGAACAATCAACAATATCAAGATAAAGTTGTTCAATTGTACCAGATTGTTGCATCTTTTTTCCAATACTCAGAACAGACTTGCTGCAACAAACGTAAACAGCAACGAAGAAGATTATATCGCAGCTGCAGCTCTATGACTCATAAGCGATGTAAATTGCTAAGCGCGTAATGAAGTCAATCATTCCACGTTTACTCGGCGACGCCCTGCAGCCTTCCGTCCTCCGTCATCTAGGCGTAAAGTCAATAGCAATCAACAATAGATTACACGATCCTCGTTTCAGACACACACACTCGCGAGCAAGAGAAGAAAGAAACCCAATCGTCGTCAGATTTGTAGTGCAGTGGGCCAGCTCCATGTGCGTGCGTCTAAAACAGTCTGGACCTTCTTTGCATGTTCTCACGGAACACAATGTCGATAATCGCTATGTGTGGTAGAGTACAAGACGCCACCTTCCTCCCACGCACGACACTACACAACTGTTGGAGAAACTGTACCGCCAAGTCACATGTTGCTGTGCCCCGTATGCGTACAGCTGTCTGGGACGCATATCTCGAGTTGGGCCGATGTGGAATGTGAGCTAAAGACAAAAGGTATCATGTGCCTGCCAGGCCGTGTTCCATTGGGGAGTGGGCTATGTATGCTGCATTATCATGCGTCGGTTGTGCAATGACGTTCGGGCGTGCAACGAACAGGCTGCGACGACGGTTGGAAATTGCACCTTGAAACGATGACGGAGTGACAGAGCAATTATTCGATCATTATTTCCTGGGTTGGCAATTTACCCACCGGCTTTGGAGCGGGCCGACATCCCACCCCAGTTGGCTTATGCTACGCGGTCACTGGTCGATTTATTTCGTCATGGTCGATCGTGATCGTGTGTGTGTGCGCGCGTGTGTTGGAAAGAGAACTGGAACCACTTTTCCATTCCTATCCGCGTTTTGGGCCGTCGTGTCTCGGCGGAAAAAGCACTTCAAGGTCGTTCCGCCTTGATGGTGGGGTTTCGTGTTCGGGCCGGTTCGGTGCCGGGAAATGGGTACGTTGTACTCTTTGGCGCAATAAAGCCAACCCAATGGCTGTGTGTTTGTGTATGAGTGTGTTACGTGAAAAGAACAGCGAAACGATTAAAGCAAAAAAGAACACAAGCGGTGGAGTAGAACAAAACAAAAAAGAACACACATTTCAGACCAAACTACTACTACGAGAGCACAAACAACTGTGGAGGAAAACTGAAATCAACTCCCCAAAAAAAAAGGCCAAATGGGCTCCAATCTGGTGAGTCGGAATGTTTTTCCGCTTCAGTTTTATTGTTGGCTTGATGGTGGCACTGATTCTGCTTCCCATTCTGGTTCTGTTGTTTCTTTTTTTCATTGATGAAGCACTTTTTTCGTAGTTTGGTTGCCTGTTGTTGGCTCGATTCTCCATCCAACCGTACAGCGCAATCTGTGTGCAATTGTTATGGTGCGATTAAAAGTGGCATAAAAGAGAAAAAAAAATGGTAGTATGTTCGAATCCGTCAAGGAAGTGTCCGATTGGGTAGAATATTATTTTTCGATTTTCAACCATGCCCGTGCACCGCGCAGGGTGGCGAAATGGGCCGGTAAATGGTGGTGCTGCCGCTCCGGTAAACGGAAGTGAGTCGCAGAATTTCGGTACACGCAGGTGTGTGTTGGTACAACATAGAAGAGTGGCTCAGCTCTGCCGGATGTTGCTGGTGTTTGAGTTAGAAGGGTTTTGTCTGTTCGTCCGGTTGACTAAGACCGCGGTCTCTAAATGAAAAGGTACATGACAAGGATGGAATGGCATTGTCAAAATTGGAAGGATGAGAAGAGCATCCCACACACCCTACACCTACAACACAAAGTCGGTGATGACTTTCGATTTCGTGCAGGATGGAAAAATTACAGGATTTGTCCCGGCAACAGGTATTTCACGAAAAAGCGAAAGAAGAAAGCCTTTTTTCTGGGAAGCATTTTACGAATTTATGTTGCGTCATTTTTACGAAGAAAAGATATTAATTTGTAAAATTTAATACGAAACATCCGATTTCTAGACATTTCCATTCGAAAAACCGCTTTGCTATTTATTTTTGCTCAAGGGCTTAATATTAGATTTTTTTTCACAATTTGTCCATGAATTGGTACCTCGTTGAAATTTAGCCAGGATGTATGTCTTTGGTCATTTTAGCTTTACATCCTTTGAGTAACATTTATATGACTTTTATGGAATCCATCGACCAATACAGACTTGTTTCATTATATATAGCCTTAGAAGGTATTATATGTGATGACTTTAAGTGTGGTATATATCTGCAATTTTAATGAAGCACAACTTAAATTCGTAATTTAAAATGTTTGATCAATAATATTTTCGTTCGAGACACTGCAAATAGTCCAGGTAACAAATATTTGGCTTTTATAACAGATTATAAAACTATTTAAGCCTGCCACTGCTTGTCTTTTTTTGTTAAAATGATCTTTCCAGAATAGATGTGCCTTGAATCAATATATATGTTTAAATAATGTTGGTAAGTAAACTAAGCAGCTACAAAAAAAGATAATAATGGGGCCCTTTCCGTTTTAAGTTCGTAGGCCAAAATTTCTGGCTGTTAGCTGTTTGCATTGTATAGCAGTTTTCGAGCAGCTATCTAAGTGAGTATAATATAGAGGTGGATTTATACCAAGGTGTATGTGTTTAAAAGGCTGATTTTTGTTGCTTCTGCTTCTGAATGAAGATTTTAAGAGTGTTTTGTGTATTCGTCAAGCCTCCAGAAAGCTTGTTTGATCAAAAGTTTTCACCCGTTTTGTCTAAAAGTGACGTTCAAAATTGGTTACAAAAAATCATACTGTGAGACCACCTGGACTACATACACTTTGATTATAGATTCCACCACCTGATCTCTTCAATGAACCTTGGGATTAATGAACACACCACCTTGTTTTGCCACTTTTTCAAGCAGCTGCTCGAATCCAATTCTAGCTTTGATTCTAGAATAATCTAGACAGAAAATTTCAGACTAGTTTTATGTGTGGTTTCGTATGGAGTGTTTACATGATTTCAGCCTCTAACTGTCAAATCTCATATAAAAAAGCTGACTAGAATCGTGAAGGACCTCAATAATAGATTCAGGTATATTTGATGCTCTGATCCATCGCTCAAATAACTTATGGTTAACATCGATGGTTTCATAACTTAGTACATTGAGTAGAAAATAGTCCAGAAAATCATCCAGTATCAATTTCATCCTGCTTGTAGCTGTACCATCAGGTACGTGAATCACTGTATATTAAACCTTTTGATGGCATCAAAGCTGACATACTATTATCCGCTCTTCAAATTACCTTTTTCACCAAATCGCAATCTCCCACATCATTTTCTCCTCTTTCGTCACTTTACGCTTTACGCTCTATTTCCTGCCGTTTACTCGAAGCGGTGGTGTCAATAAATTCGGACACCTTCCCGTAGGCACTGCCGCCTGGGGAAGCCAGTAACCCGTGACAAATTTTCTGCAATCACACACTCAATCAGCTTAAACCGATCGCCGTCGCACCGCGTTTTCGATGCACAGCATCGTTCCTGTTGTTTGTGCAGCGCTCTTTTCGTCACGAAAGCATCATCTTCCACTGTTTCGCTCCAGGCGTCCTCGATTTGCAATGACGTGCGAGCCTCATTTGCTGTAACTATCTTAATCCAGCGATCCAGCAGTTGCTGATGAAGGCATTGGGTGCCCGCGCGCTGATCATTATGGATGATGGAGTGAAGGTGTGTGAGCTTCTGGTGGGTTTTTGGCTTCCTTTTATTCGTGTATTTTTGGGGAGGCATTAGTTTGGGCGTTTAAACGAAATTTCACGGCTTTCTATGCGGTTTGCGATATTCGATTGTGCGAACCTTTTTCTCTCCATCGAGCTTTGCTGACTCAAGTAGAGCCGGTACCACGTTCGCGTAGGATGCGTTTGGGGTTTGTGCTCTCTCCCTCCTCAGTACATGATAATATCAATGCAGAGCGATAATTTACTCGGACCGGCCCAGACTCGTGTTTACTTTCCTTAATTTGGTTAGCCTTATCGGTGCGATGTTGATTATTTAAAATATACTGAACACACACGCACACTTTTGCGAGCGAGGAAGTAATATCAAAGAAGCACAACATAGCACAACGCACAGCAGCATACGCGTAGGTAAATAAAATTTGTTCAGCTCGCAATTATCGGCGGAAAATTATGCCACAGC
Organism: Anopheles merus; assembly: GCF_017562075.2. Classification (NCBI taxonomy): domain Eukaryota; kingdom Metazoa; phylum Arthropoda; class Insecta; order Diptera; family Culicidae; genus Anopheles; species Anopheles merus. Next base: position 9,628,733 of record NC_054085.1, read on the forward strand.
CAATGAATGTTTTGGGTTGGTTTGGAGTGAGGGCCTTTTTCAGGCAGCAAATAATCAAATCAAAACAGGAGGATGGGGCAACGTTTGTCAAAATATTGTTATGATTTTTAAGTGAAAACATCGCGATTGGGAGCATAACTTTGATAGCGGATCGGAGGAAAAGCTCACCAATATTTGCATTAACAACAGTGATGAAAGTTGTTTTTACTTTAATTGTGAGATTTTAATTATGGCTCAACGCTGAGGTTGATTGTTAGATAAATCAATATTGATAATTTTATTTTTCTTAGACACTCAAGCGTATGAGCATTTTAATGCAAATGGGTGTCTAGACGTTGTGTATATATTGCATACATCTGAAGACAGTGGCATGTTTGCTTTATGAAGTTAGAAAACACATTTTTTACCCTTCGTCTGTCAAACATGTATCATCATTTACCAAACTAACTCTGTGTTGACGCATGGATGTCAAAAGAGAAGACCAAACATATCGGATTTTGAAAATATAAACAATCATGTATCTCCACATCATTTCAGAGAATTTCCTAATGCCAAATTTCTTCGTAGAAATGGTTTAATCCGTAAAAAACAATCTTGGCAAAAAAGCCACAATATTTGTCAGTGATGTGATAAATTAAAGGAGAAAACGCTTACTTTTGAGTAGATTCGCACCCAATATAGCACGTTTGTACGACTGTGTGTTTGCCAATGACACCATAGTGCTTATGTATGATGGCTCGTGAAAATGGCAATTATAAGCAATCAACTAATATCACTCGACGAATGAATGAATGTCGTAATAAGTGGGTCTACTCAATATAGTACATTGATTTCTAGTTTTATTTTCAATAAAAACAATATGTTTAATTTTCCCGCTCCGTTTGACCGCAACATTAATAGAATTTAATATCTCTTTCCCACCGTTTCAAACTTGTTCTATCCCGGGTTTGTCGCGAAAAACCGGTTATCATTTCGCTTCACGCGGTCGTTCATCACCGTTAATCGCTCCGGCGCGCTTTCACCGTTTGTGGCACAGCCGCGGCCGTACCGAGCGGTGTAACGCATCCAAAGCCATCCACGTGCAGGCCAAGAAGCGATGGGCAGCTCAGCTGATTGGAAAGCGGAGGGGGTAAGGCAGGTGGGGTAGGTAGTGCGTGTGCAAGATGCATTCGTTCGATAGCCGTAAAGTAGATTTCCCTTCGTTTGCCGGGAGACCTATTGGAAGAAGCCTTGCTGGATGGGGCGACCGATGGGGCGGTCTAGACCGCTTAATTGGCGCCATCTGCCGCCCAGACTGCCTACAAGCGTGTGTGTGAGTGTGTTCAGTGTGGACGCTCTGGGTCGAGTTTTCGAGTAGCATTTGCAACGACAAAAGCCGGACTGGAGAGTCGAAAAAGGAAGAAAAACGCCATGGCTTAGGCCTTGTGGCGTTGTTGCACAGCAGTAGCAAAGATGGAAGTAATAACGCGGCTTGCAGCAGCAAGGGACTGGTGGCATTCATCCAAATGCGAATCAGTCACGTCCAATAATTCGAACACGAGGAGTGCGAGGGACGAACCATGGCGGTGGGTTCCTTTTGGTCAGCTGTGGAGTTTTGGGAAAGCAGCAGCAGCAAGGTTATTGGGGAGGTAGAGAAGAAGAAAAGGTCCACAGAGGAGGTGATGGTGTATGATCTGTATCAAAGTTCAGCTACGGACGTCGGTGAGGAGAAGCGGGCATGCTGCAAAGTGAAAGCCAGCCACCCTGCCGATGGGGAGATGTACTTCTCGTTTCTCGGGCAACCACACAAAGCGCAATCGATTGATCGCGAAACTGTCGATGAAGGAAACGCAGTCAAACACACACATACACACACAAACGGACGGATGGATGGGCCAAACGGCGGTCCAGGCGGAACTGACCAGCTCCGCTTCTATTGCGAGTTTTATTAATTGACCTAATTTAATCAAAAAACTTCGCCACGGGTCAATGGGATGGCGATGATGTGGTGGTGGTGTGCGTGTGTATACGTGCTCGCGTAAATTGGACGAGAATTTTGCCCGGACGAAATGAATCGAACATAAATACGCAGCAAGGGCAAAAGGGCGAGAGGGACGCAAGCCTTCCAAAAAGAAAGAAAACGAAGGTTTGCGGTGAATGTGTGTTTTTGTTTTGGGTTAACTGGTTCGTCCCGGAGGACCATGGTTTGAAGCGGTCACTGTGAGTGAGTGTAATTTTTGGACGTCGCTTACAGCTCAGCTTTTGTGGGTCATTTGGGAGTCGCTTAACGTTTGGGCAATGGAAAGGAAGAGCCAAAACTTGTATGACATCATTTCAAGCCGGCTTAAAAACGGGTTTGCAGACACCATTTAAGGATAGTGAATGAGTTAATGATTTATATAAATTTCAATACACCATGCATAACATGGCATGTCCTTGCAGGAGTATGCGATACTTGCCAGGTTTTTTGTTTTCTTCTCAAAATTATTGCTTAATCAATTAGTAAAATAGGTATAGGTTTATAGGATTAATAAACGGGTTTTTAAAGCATAAAACCTTATTCGACTGTCTTTTACTTGTTAAGTAGTCAAATTACTAAACATGTAACTTTGGCCTCAATAGTCGTTCCTTGATTAGGGTTTGATCGCGCGACCTTTAGTGTATCAAACTAAGCGCTTAACACGACACCACGGGGGCGTTCTCCTCACTACCTGTCAATAGGCCTTCTGCATGTTCTACGGACATTAATTAACACAAGTGTTTGCCGAAATCGTGTCTTCCAATCAATGTTAAGCATATTAGCGTGAACAAAATAACCCACCTCTCAAGCGTCAAACGTTAATCAACAGCGCTAAATACGCCCACGGCACCATTCCATTCAAAACGCTCACATCAGCATTGCTCTAAGCTTAGATGGCTCGCCAGATTTTGCGATTGCTTTGCTCCGCTGCATCGAAATCTTCATTGCATCAACTGCCGCGTTGCCGCTGCGCGATTTCCTCACGAACTATCAAAAGACGATCACATGCATCACGATCACCCGTTGCGCGCGATCGTTTTTGAAGAGGCTGCGGGGCTGGGTAAATTCACCCACACTTGGCACATACCGAAAAGTCTCTCGCCACCCACATGCACCCATTGGCAGCATTTTTGATTTCGTGCATCGTGCAGCTTTAGCAATTTCGCAGCACCTCTAAATGAAACCTTCATGCGCGCGTTTCAGCAAAGTTTCGCTGGTAACGACAAAGCGCGCTGATCGCTGTAAATTGGAATTCGTAATCGCCTGGTGCAATCAAGCGAACAAACAGTGATCGAGATTGGATGGTTTGGTGTGCAGACGTGCTCCGACACTCTTCTATGGTCTAGCAAGTGAACCTATTGCTTGATCTTGTGGCTTGTTGTTCGTTGAGATTTACTGAATTTCCATCATGCGATCATTGAGAGATGTCTTGACATTTGCTGGACAGCTGAACGTGTGATAGAAATGTTGCGGAGGGTTGATTTTATTTTACACTCAATTTAGGAACAAACCCTGAAGATTTGTAGAAGATTTTTCTCTTGTCAGGAGAGATATTAGATTATAGCCAGGCATATTGAATGAAGCTTTCTGTGCGGATTTTTCACTCAACCGTGTCAACAAGAAAAGGGAACATATTTGTAGAATAAAGATTGATCGTTCAAGTGTTGTGTTTCTTCTCCCTGCAAGTCTCAGAGGTTTTAATTAATTATTCCCTGCAAACATAGTTCAAAATTCCAATTTAATCCTAATTTTCTATTTTGATTTTGCTGTAAACTCTATACCATATAAATGATAGCATTTTTTTGCAAACAAGTCAACGTCAATCGTTTATCAAATTAACAAACAAAAATCAAATCCACCAAATATTGACCGTTTCGTAAATGTTTTGCAATAAAAATCGACACCAAATCCGCTTACCATCTATCGCAAGTGTTGCCATTTCGTTAACCATAACTGCTGCGATTGTGCAATCACGCTTTACCTAATCTTTTAATAGGATACTATGGCTTGCTCCTTAGCAGGGGGAAAAAGGAACCAGATTATCATAACTTTTGCGTCAACCTTATGGAACCACTTTTCGCAGTTGACAAGTTATTAGACCTCCACTCGCCGCTACACTGCGTCAGAGCTTTGCATTCACAAGCACACAAAACGCCACCACCGCCGTAGTTTGTTCGGCTTCCCGGTTTTAGATCAAGCACGGCGAGCACCTCCCCTGCCGGTTGTTTTCGTTGCAAACGTTACTCTAACGCCCCGTGTAACGTGGCTGCGGGGGACGCCTGCAATAAATAATGGTGGTACTCTACACTCCGGGCCTGAAGCTTCGCTCGCTGCGCTACTACACCTGATCGAATAGGAAGAACTGCTGTGTGAATCATACCACTCCCCATATCAGGTCCTCGCTGTTCGCTCATGCTGGCCCTTCCATTTGGATCGGAGGCACTACATGCGGACTGTGCAATTCGCATCAACGTCCAACGGCGGCAACCCACGGCAGCAACGGCACTAAATCCTCATCGCACGCCGCTTGCTGCGATTCTCAGTGTGGAGCAGTGGCGGGCGCGGGCTTGAGTCTCCTGGACTTTCCGATCGCGCGAGGGCGATTTTTGCGTAATAGCTGAGAGCACCGCCACTGTCAGGCCATTTCCCTTTTTGCAATCGCGTTCTTCCGCGTTTTCAACGTGTGCACTATTACGGCGCTTTTCCCGAGAGGGGGCCTTCATTTAACCTGCTCTGCATGGTGCAAGATAACATGGGAGGAAACCCGTTCATCACCGCCCCGTCGCAGTATCGGAACACGGATAGTTTCGGAAAAGAAAACGACACACACACGCGACTGAAGCTCAAGTATTGGAACGGGATTAGCATGTTTTTATTACATCTTGCTAGTTTGCTGGGGTAGGCGCGAACCTGGTAAAAACTCGTTTGCTTCGGGTGCACTTTCGATTTTGAATATTTTTGAGCGATAAAATGTGCTGTTTGCTCGCCGCATGGGGGGCGAGGAGTGTTTACTGTAAGCTGTTAACTTGGGGCAGAGTGAAAGCTTATTCTAGTGGTATGATTTATTATCGAGCTGAATCGCGCTTGTTAGGGTTAGTTAAGGAAGTATTGTTGAGACTTGTTTTTTTATGAATGGTGATCACTGGTTTACTGGTGTTCGTTACACTTTCGGAAGGTTTTATCTTTTATTTTCTCTTCTGGAGTTTTGAACGTAAGAGTTAATAATATTTTCTTTTTTGTAACATTTTTATGCATCATGGAACATCATCCAACTTTTTAAAATATTTTTTTTACATGATTTTCTAATACATCGTTTCTTTGCCAAGAAAGTTTGCTATTTAAATGTTGACGTTACGCAACCACACAAACGGCGACGCTCAAGTATCTGCCCCGTGTTTTCCTTCGCCCACGACACACGAGCATTACCCAACAGCGCCTAACTGAAGCACGAAAGATCAATAAAATGGCGCTTCCTTATTTGAAATATCATTCCCATCCACACAGACACAGAATGGCAAAAACGGTTTGTGTATTTCCTCCCGTGCGCTCGATGGCGCTCAAATGGCGCTTTTGTACGGACCCCTCCAGCCGGACGATGCCTTGGGATGTCCTGCGGCAAGAAGCAACAAAAATAGGTTTATTTTTCTATTTTTGAACAGCACACACCAAACAAAACAGAAACTAAACGGTTAAACGAAAGAGAAAACGCGCCCGGGACTGCATTGACGCTCGCGGCGCCCGTTCGAAGGCATACATTACACAATGTGCGCGCCATCGATCCCGTTAGAGCACGTGAAGGGGGGAGGGGGGAGGGTGCGAGCAGCCCTTGGGAAGGAATCGCGCGAAATGGAGTAGTTGTAGCGCCCGCCGGAGCTTTCTGTGCAGGAGATCCGCGACGGGTCGACGGCCATCCTCCCCAACAACACGGTCGACGGTTTGGCGCTATGGAAGTAAAGGTTAATTTCATTACTCGAGCGAAACACCCCCTGCAACCAGTGTGTGTACGGTATGGCAAGATTTCTCGAGACTCTAAAGGTGTATAAGTGTTTGTGGTGGTGGTGGCATGATGTCCCTACTATGCGAGGTCTGCAAACGGGGGATGATAAATTACCTCCCCGCGCACAAAGTAGTGCATGGCCAAAGCGATGGTGATGGACGACGAGGGAGATGTTTGCTATCGCTCTGACCAGGTGAACGATAGAAGTGCAACCGAAGTGCATAACCGGTAGATGAGAGCCCGGAGTGGGAATAGCGCCCGATTGGAGGGTGTGAGGACTTAGAGACATTGGCGCCAGTATGTCTTAGTGAAAGGTCAGCGAGATGTAATAGCTGTGTTTCGCAAATTGATTAAAGCGGAGGAAGAATTCCGCACCGACGGAAATGGGGTGCTGCTGCTAATCTACAATCAAGTCTCGAGATAGATACTCGAGATAGAATAGTAATACTTTCATCGGTTGCATTGCGGTGTTTAAAAGGCGGTATATGAAGAGGGGCTGGCTGTGGGATGTTATTTTATATTGCTTTTTCATGTATCAGTTGATTTTATAAGAGATATGTCATGATGGATAAACACTCATTTCCTATTAACAAGATATCTTTTAATGACATTATGAGTGTTTTTGAAAAGTAGTGGACCACATACATATGATGTTTCAGAAACATAAATTTACTTCACATATTTCTTGGTTTTGTAATTGAGTCGAGAACTTCACCCATTGCCTGTCGTGTGCTAGTTTGACTGCATGTGTGCGTCACCATCCAGCTCATGTTCGCTCGGGCAGGATATATTCTATAAAAGTCATGGTAGATTAAACACATTCAAGTAAACGTTTCTTAATACAATTGCAAATAGATTTTTAGAGTCAATTAGAACTATTACAATTACATCTTTAATATCTAGGATATTCTTATCTGTAAGTCAATAGCTTTTTGCACTTATCTTGCCGCAGATGGACTGAAAATGCTTCAAACATAAGTAGTTTCAATTTAATTATTCGTTTATACCTTGCACAACGTTTTCCTCGCTCAATATCGCTCCGTAATAACTAGCAATTTGGGATTGTTCAGAAGCTCTTTTAATATGTTATGAATTTTAATGTACTCATTACACGTTTTTCCATATGTTTGCAACTCCTTTTTGATACCATTAGAGCATTGTTTTGTTTGCATATTTTCAACCCACACATACGCCCCCCGTGTACATCTTTCTTTCTGTTCGTACTCTCTTTTATGAATCCCCTTCCCTGGATGCCTTGCCGCTCGCCAATATGCAGCAGCCACCGTGCACAAAAAATAAAAAAACAATTGATAAGATTTGCCATTTTCCAACAATTAAATGTAATGGCGATAGCCGTTGTTAAGGCTCAGTTAGCAATCGGATTAATTTAAATCATCACACCAGATTGCCAGCACCATGATGATGAGTGAGCGCACGCGAATCGCGCGTTGGTGGAACGGGGATACCTGATGCGCACAATTTGCCATCCTTACCCTCGCTTTGCCATGCGCGTCGTTGGTTAGCCTTGGAAAAAGCCTCACACGACCGCACGAATGGTGTCGGTTTCACTCTTTTAAGCAGGCAACATACAGCGCAAACCAACTCAAAAAAAAAAACAACAACATCATCATCCATTTCATACCTCTCAAATTCATAGCTTTGCTGGGGTTTGGGTTTGTTGCTTGGTGCAAAAAAAGATATATGCGCGAGACGCGAGCAGTATTACTACCCCTCTTTAGTGCAATACCAAAATAGGCTCCGTCTCTCTCTCTCTCTCTCTCCCCTCGACTTACGATGCAAACTGGAGCGGAAAACCATCGTTACCTACTGATCTACCACCACACCTTCTGGTCTGATTGGTGGCTCATTTCACTGTCAATTGTTGTGCCGCTTTCCCAGCCCGATCTGAGACGCTTTTTTATTATTTACTGACGCCCTCTGTCTGTCTGTCGGAAGATGACGGATGCTTACGATATTAGCTCATTTTTCCCATATCTCTTCCGATCGCTGCGGAAACGGTTTTGCGCTAAAAGATACAAGGTTGTCATATGTTTAGCATTTATTAATACAGGAACGTTATACATTACATATTAATCGTTTTGTTTGGTTTCTCTTTTTTTGCAGGTAATATTTTTCCTCTACAAATTGATCACATGTGTGTGTGTGCGGCGAGGATACGTGAAACTGAATCGAAGGAAGGATCTGCAAAATGGTTGACATACTACAAAACACAAACATTTATTCACCTGTTTCCTCCCCATTTTCCACCCACTGTTTAATGTACACAATGTTTTTTCTCCCACTGTACTACCCTTTTTCTTCCTCACCGAGCGTTTCCACCGATTCACCTTCCCCGATTGGCGTGTATGAGTGATAACCTAGTTATTGTGTGTATTTTATCCCTCTCTTATTCTCTTCCTCTTTAACGCTCTCTTTACATGCTTCTGTGTTTAAAACTCGATGCGTGAGTACATTTAACAAATCAAGCGTTTTGGATCTAATTCAAGTTCAAGTTTTTTCGATGTTTATTTGATGCTTCTTATTTTTCTTTGTGAGAATTTTAAATGATTTGAAAAATAAACTATTTTTTCTGTAAGTGTTTCTTTCTAATTTCATATTGGCGGCTACGTTAAAGTTATATTTTTTCACACTCAAAGCATGTTTTATTTAACATTTTCATATCGACAATTACCTAATTTACAAAATTTTCAAATATTGCCGTTTATTCTTAATACCAAATGTACAAATAAAAACCATAAATTAAAGTGCCAAATTGTAATAAACATCTTCAACATGTTGCTTACCGTAGAACGTTTTGTTATGTTTCGAAAAAGATTCTATTATTTATCAGTCATACACTGATAGCCTCTAAGTCTGCGACGTGCATTATCCCATTGCTTATCAGCTACATTTTCCTTCCATCCTCCTTTCTATGCTTCATTGATGTCTGTCACAAATGTCTGACTTGCTCAAAACAAAGCACTGCATTCCACAGACCCAATCGCTATCGCAGTTTTGCATTTCCTCGTTCCGTTTGCTGCGATGTCACTGCGCATTTACGGTCACAAACCGGCATCGCCATGAATCAACTGCGCCGCAAGGTTCTTTCCGTTGGGTTTCTTTGGCCTGCCTGCCTAGTCACGCTGCACGAGCATTAACTTTCTCATATCAATAAACTGCATACGTCCGAGTGCGTCTCGCTTGGAATTGTTTTACCCTTCGCGGTGAAGAGAACCTTGCCGCGGTTGACCGTCCGGACCATCACCCCTAGAATGGATTTGTTCTAAATTGACCTTATCAATCAAACACGCCGACTAGCATGGTATTGCACTTAGCTGTCGCTTTGATACCGCATGATATCACCCAAACACACAAAAGAACACGCACAAATACACCCGTTTTTTGCTTTTTTTACGGTTCGGGATAACTTAGGAATTTACACACGCGCGTTGTTTAGAGAGTTGCCGGCTGACAGCCCCAAGCGTTCACAGTTCTGATCGTTCCGTTCCGTTCCTTTCCACAGATGTCAGCGGGTTTGATGTCGTGTGTGCGGGAAAACTCGCCACCACTGGAAAGCGCTCCCGCACAAGTGCCAGACATACCGATCACGATCACCACACCGGAAACAGCAGGTAAGTTTAAAATAAAATATGATTAAGCTTGCATTTACAAAATACGCTCCTGTCGAGTAAATCTTCGGTCACATTGATAGAAGGTTTGAAACTTTTAAATATCATAAGTCCAACGGTCTTGTCACTGTGCAAGCTGGCTTTTGTGCTGAGGCCACCTGGTGGTGAGGGACTGAACTGTCCGTCGTTTTCTACTCAAAAGCTACAGCCAAGCGAAGGCTACGCAGGCGGAATAGTGTACTGCGGAATGCATAACCTCAGGGGTATAAATTTGTAGCCTGCGTGTAGGCAAACGACTAAACTGAAACTCTGTTTGCGAACTTCACGTTGCGAAGTTTAGTAAAATTTGGATTTTCAGCTACTTAATTGATTTAACAAATCAAATTGATCGATGATTTAAAAGAAAACACCATTTGGTGTTTTTCTTAGTAAAAAAGTTGGTATACAGTTAAAAATTTTAAAGGAAAATAATCAAGAAGCAGGCGACGAACCCAGTTATTTTTACCGATTTTTTGTTAACTTTACCTAGTTGAACATATATTGTCACGTAAATTGTAGCACAAAGATGTACTGTATTATTATTCATTGTGTTTAATGTATACAACTCGTGATGATTAACCAAATAAGACAAATTAGCTTGTAATTTTAGCCGAAAAAAATAAATTAATCGAATAATAAACATTCAGCGCCCTCATACCAATTGCAAAACTACGCAATTCCAAGCTCCACTGCTCCTTACAAATCGTCCAACTCTCTCAACCTCTCTCTCTCCGTTTTTGCTCGCTTACTCATCCGTAACCTTTTTCAACGCCCATGTTTTCCAAAGTGCGCACTGTTGAGCACTGCTCGGCACGGCAAAACCAGTGCAAATGTGAAATATCAATTTTGCTATCATGTCCTTGCGGCCTTCGAAATGCCCCAGTCCACTGAAGAACGCCCTCCCCGAAATGAAGCCGTACCGAAGCTACACGGTTTCGCACAGCGCCTTTACGCATGTACAGTGCTTTCGTCATACATAAAAGAGCAGTGCTTGCAATGGGGATGAGGAGGAGGTGGTACGAAAAACGGCTACACTTTACCGTCAGCAGCGTACACCTTTATGGGGCGCCGTACATGGTAAGCACACATGAGGGGCACACTAAACAGTAACACAATGACGGAGCAGCCGCTGAACCAATGGGCGGGAGTGGAAAACGTGCACTAAAATTAATCAGCACGTGCACTGGCAAGCGAGCGCTTCAAGTCTGAAGTAGAGCAGTTTTCAATTGAACAAATCCCAAAAATCATGTACCCAATGTGAGGTTACCACTGCCAGCGCACCACGGCATAAAACTCAACTCATTGGGGTAGCGTTTCTTCTACTTTTGGAGAAGCTAAAGCACAACCCAAATGAGCTACCCGAAGAAAAGGGTTTAAAACACATGGTGCTCCCTGTTTCAGTGTGTTGTTTTTTTCTTTTTTCGGGCGTGTGTATGGAGAACTCCGGTTACGAGACCGATGTTAAACGGTCGATTTCGAGCACTGACGCGCGCCTCCGGTGCCAAACTGCCGCAATCCGTCTAACGGGGCTCGTCGGGAGAGTCGCGTTTACGAACGAGCTTTAACGATAGTCTTTAAGACGGAATAGTGGTTTGTTATTGTTGTTGTTTTTTTTGTTCGTTCCCTTTTCTTACCTCATTTTGTCTGGGTCCATGCGGGAGCTTTTTCAGCTGTTTTGGCTAGAGACGAGGTCATGGATTTTGGGTGAAGTTGTACAACTCTCCAGACGACGGACATGTTGGGCGGTGGAAGGAATTTTGGCATATGAGTTGAGCAAATCAAGAACATGGAAATAAAAATGAGTGATGGGTGGATAGAGAAATAGAGAAATACACGACGACACAAGCAAAGCAAAACGACTTCAAACAGTCAACAAAGTAGAGCGAAGCTTTATACTTTTATTGGACACTGTTCGGGGAGAAGTGAAAAAAGCAACACGGAGTGATTAGCAAATGTGGAGCAAAAGGTGATAACCGAGGGGCAAAAAAGTTACAGTGGACAGGTTTTCTAGTTGACAGTTGGTCAATCGGACAGGGAACATAGTAGCAAGAGGTTAAAGAAGCTGTAAAACCATACGGCAGGAAAGCGTTCATCGGTTACATCCGGTTTGTCCGGAGATGTTGTGGTAAGCAGCAGCCGTAATAATCCTTGCCGTGTCATGTTCACTGATGCCCGATTACGTCAGCACGCAGCATAATCGCGCACATCACGCGTTAAACGGACACGGAAGCAATGCGTCTGTGCGTGCGTGCGTGTGATAAGACTTTCCCAGCCACCGAACGCCGGTGAACGCTTTCCCCGACGCTGATGCGCATCGAACTTTGATTTCGATTTCGAACGCCACCAAACTTGTCGATAATGAAGAATCGAACCTGACCGGAGCAGCCGTTTTTGGTGTGAACGTCCGCCAAAAACGTGTGGCATTTGGATGGTGTGTTGAACATTGGAGCAGCTCACACAATTTGACGTTGATGAGTAAAGTAGAGGATAAATAAGAGTTTTTTTTTTTTTGAGTGGAAAACCATCCACATTGATTGAGCGCACGATCTCACCCCGCGGGAGCGGGAGATGACTCCTTAAATGAGGTATAATTATTTGGAATCTAATGGGCAGTCAGTGGTAGCGCGTTGCTTTCTTTTTCGGTGGTTGGGATGATGGCCCAAGATGCAGCTAGAAAGATGCAAGTACAAAACATATTGCGCCGTCTTGTCGCTGTATTTGCCTATCACCGGGTGAATCCGTTTCGTTATCATTCGATCGATTCGACGCGATCGACACCCGAACCAATCAACCCTATCGCTACCTACCATGGTCAGCGTTAACACAGTCTCTGTCTGTGCATGCATTTCGCACCCACAAACAAAACCACGTGTGAAAGTAGCTCCACCCGCGGCTGTCCAATTTTCCTCAGCTCGGCATCATGAAAAAACCAACCCACTCTTTGTAGCCTTTTTGTGCAGACGTCAAATTTGTTTTTTAATGCACTGAAAGAAGCTGCTTTCCGATGTATGAAGCAGGTAATGCATTTTGCCTTCGATTTCCGCCACCGGAGAAGGTCAATCGAGGTGAAGGCCCCCCACCTCCCGCCAATTTGGACAAGCGAGGATGCGGATTTTAATTTTTCGCGCCAATTGACGTGCGAAAAAAGATGCACTTTCGAGGCTTGTATTTGATGTTGTTGTTTTTTATGTGTGCTATTTTTGCGTGATGTGGTGTGAGTGAAAGTGAAGTATTGTTCAGGGTGTAGAATTAGTGGTAGATAGAGTTTTTTTTTTGGTAGAAATTGATTTTTAATTTCAATGTATGAGATCTCAGAGACAAAAAGTTAATCAAATTAAAACGAAAGTTGAGAATGGTTGTTATTTTAATGCATTTTCCAAATGTTTCTATCAGTGTAGAACTGAGTTAATTTTCTACATGAAAGATAATAAGTTTTTATTGACTTTGACGTACTTTTGATTATAAATTTAGTACTGAAAAGATAAGTCCAATTTATTTATGATAAGAATTTTTCCAATAATCCTAGGTAAGATTTGAACTCCTGGTCTGTGGTGTACAAGAACTTATGTATAGCGGCAGCACTATGAGATACTCATCACTTTGGTGAGTTTAATTCGTATACTTAAACCTAAAGGTTATGTGTCAATCATTTTTGATGATCAATTGTGTTTTGTTTGATTGATTTTGTTTGATTTGTTTAGATACGGTCGATTTAAGAAAATCATAAAATTTCCCTTATTTTACTCTTTTTCAATTGGAAAATGTTGAATTGAATTACTTTCTATATTTGCATTATCACTAATATGAAAAACAGACTTATAAGTAGAAGAATTGAAAAGAAATGAGCATCAAGCAAATTTAATGAGCATCAAAAACAAGCTAAAACTCATCCATTACTACCGCTTCAATAAGCCAGGTCCAAGCTGCGAGCAAACGAGAATGCTTTTTAGATGCGATTTGCGATTTGCGATATGCGTGCATGAGCTCGTGCTCAATCAATTTGTTTGCATTAGCGATTTGCATCCGAAAGTGCAAAGCAATAAACGACGTAAAAACATCACGCACACACGCGCGCGCGACACCCACTAAGAGCCACCCCAGCCAGCGCACTTGTAAATACACTAACCGTTGCCTTTAAAGTCGAAGATGATCTCACTGTGCGCTGTGTGGAAACTAAAGCTTGCCAACGAAAACCACCCCCATAACTACCCCGTCTAACGAACTTCCACCTACGAACTTCGGAAGGCGCTTGGGCTGGAACACGTTCAGCCGCCCGATCTCGACCCACTGCACGCGGTGCTTGCCCACGAGCAGCGCGCGCCTTTTTACGCGAGAACGCCCGAGGTTGAGGGAGAAAAGGTTGCGGCGCGTGCACCATCGGCGGTTCGCGTGTTTGGCAGTCGCGGGCACCCCATTCATTGCTGTTTGACTACTTGCTTACAGCGGACGTGTGTGTGCAGTGCGGGCCGTGTTGCTGCCGTCACCGACCATCGAACAAGACGGTGCGCGCTCGTGGGGAGTTTGATTTTTTCGTACTCCGAGTTACTCCAAAACGAGTCGTGATCGCGATCTCAAGGCTAGTCCTAAACCTCGATAGCTCCATTCACGGCTCGGTGTCTGTGTGTCCGTGTCCCTGTGTGTGTGTGGATGTGTGTAAAGGTATCTATCGTTCGATCCGAATCAGTGCCGTAGTAGTGTTGTTGTAAGGGTTTATGGGCTTCAAATCGTTTCCAAGCGGCGATACCTCCGATAGCTCACTCTCCTTTTGACAGCTGTCAAACGTTAGTGATCTGTGGTGGTTTTTTGTTCGCTCACATCTCTCCCCTGATTAGTTGTGGTTGACGGAATTCAATTTGTGGTCTTGTATGGTTCTGCAGACGTTGGTACGGGGTAGCGTGCACCGTTTCCCATTCGATGAAGCATAACTGAGGCTCCTTTTTTGTGGAGTGTGTGCTTTCCATTCCAAACGGCTGTGCAGTGTGTGGTTGTGGTGGTGTATGTCTATTTGTGGCTGATGCGGGTGGATCGTTCAAGGTGATTTGCCCAAGCCCTTAAAATACGTTGGAGTGTTGGGGGAAATATATGTTAGAAAACCATAACTACATACGTGATGCCAGTGAAGGTTCTGTTTTGAATGTGTCCTTGGTGTTGAAATGTAGGCTTTATCGATTGCCTGCGTCATGGGTGATAAAAATAGATGCCTTTTCGTGATGGCTTTATGCCTTTAAAGTAAAGCAAGAGACGTACTCCTCCTGATCGCACATTTGAAAGTGTCGGCCCACAGCCCATTTCGAGCGACGCAGTTTCCCGTGAAAATCTCCAACAAAGCCATGCCTTTCTTTGTACATTTTAGAATACGATTTAAAAAAGAAACTACCATTTGTTACGCAGTCAAAGTGATTGTCGTGTTCCCTTTTTACACCGGCACAGGGTGAAGTTAAAAACGTCACTCCGAACACAACAGCATATGAAAAAAAACGAAGGAAAAACAGCTCCAAGCAGCACCAAGAGGTACACCATGCAAAATGTGCGAAGAAAATGAATAAAATTCCCGTGCACGAATCCCGAACGGTGTGTGTGTGTGTGTGTGTGTGTGTGGGAAAGTGTGCCATCCGGCCATCATTCAATGATAATGATGTGAAAAGTTCCCAAAATGCTCGATCGTGTATTTTGTTGCTTCTCACGAACAGCGCGCCGGAGAAAGAAAAGTGCGAGTGAGCAGAATCTGATTTGGTGCAGAAGGGCGAACCGTGTCTATGATTATGTGTGTGGGTGTGTGTTTGTGAGTGAAGAAGGTGACGGGATGAGTGTGAGTGGACCAGGGGAAACAGCGGCAACGGTAGTACAACTGACGCTAATTGTGCCCACAGCTGTGTCCCCCCACAGCTGGGCTTTGGAGAAGGAATTAAATTAAATTTTTGTTGATTGTGATACCGCACTGTGCGATCGTGGCCCCACAGACAAACAGACATTAAAGAAGCTGATAAGCAAGACCCCACTCTTTCCCCCTCCCTTTCTTCCAAACGACAGCATCCCTCTAAAGCATGCTCCTCGTGAAGGGGGAAATTCCGGAGAAACCCCGAAACAAATCTTTAAGTTTTTTTACAGGCACACGGTGTTTTGTTTTCCTCCCTTCTTCATGGGGATGCTGCCGTAAAAGCTGCTCGAATTGTACTCGAAAATAGTTGTACAAAGTAGCAAGCGGGTAGATAACGATAACCTCGAAAGAAAAAGGCCCCCCCAAAACACCACCGCTCCGGAACGATTTAGCAAAATGATTAATGTGCACCCACGGCTTCTGCTCCTCCGTTTGGCTGCTCTCGCGCTTTTGGCCGCATATTTAACGAAAAGTGGGAAGAAACCGGCACCATTTGGGGTGGATGCACAAGCCTTCCGGGGTTGGGGAGTGAGTTTGAGTTACGGCACGGGGAGGGCAAAAGAGAGGGTACGCTAATGGCAAATAGGACCGGTAGCCGCCGATTCGGGTGCTGCTGAACTACTGCCGGGTGCGCCTCCTAAACATGCTAAGGTTAAGGTTGCGCTTTCTTGTCTCATTTACTTATTTCTTCTTTCTTTTTGCGGGTTTTGCTCCCTTTTTCTCTGCGGGGTTGCGATTGTTGCAAAGTGTTTTGGCAAAACTCGGCTCACCACAAATTCGTTCGTGAAGATGAACTGTTTCCCCTTTTCTTTCTCTGCTCTTGTTTTTTTGGCTCTAGCGGTGGCCACCTTTTGGGCTGAATTTTTTGGGTGGAACCACCACCTCACTCGCCTGGACCTGATTTATCACAAATCTTGGTTTAACGCCCCCTGACTCAATGTGTGTGTGTGGAAGGAAAATAATCATATAAAAAAAGTGTAAACACATAAACAAAGTGAAGTGCGGCGGATCCAACGATCGGAACACGATCACCTGTCCGTTTCGGTTTCGGACGCAATTCGGTTTGTGTTTTTGTGGCTTATCATCTTCCTTCTTTACCTCCTCTGAATAGGCAGTAGTTGAAGGAAGGAACTAACCAAAATTTATATAAAAAGGTACCTAGTGAATCAGCCCACTTTCCAGTGCTAATAATGGCGAGCGTTATACTTTTTATTTGGGGTAGGAGCGGAGCATTCCTAACTTTTGATGGTTTGTGATGGCGCTAATGCATTGTGCGTCAAGGTCGCAGGGTTTTGCCCGCGGTGCTCGTTTGATTGATCGATTGAAGGGTGGGTCAGTTTGGGAAATTTGAAATTTGATTGAAAAAGACAAATAAACACGCAATAACACAGCTCTCGTTGGGATGGAAGTGGTGCTCTTCAATTGTGCGCATCGATAAATAGAATCGAGCCTGAAATACTTGAATGGGCAGTAAGTGTTTACGCAGAGTGACAGAAGGTTATCAAGCACAAAGTGGTGCGAGAAATTGAGCTCTTATGGGATTTTATTGCGTTTTTGGGAACTTCTTAGGTTGGGGGCAAAATGGACATCTTCAGAATATTGTTATAAATCTATTGGAAGAGACTATTTCATACTGTTATTTTGACTCCGTATTTATAAAGTATAAAATACAGAAGGCTTTTTGGTTACATACTAAGATCCAAAAATTGTGAAAAATTATTTCTAAATTATATGCAACATTATTGGTGGAAAATAAAGGACAAAATGGTCCATAACATCAATGAGAAGGCTCTTAGCTCTCTACTAAATCCACTAGAAAGGCTGCTAGTTGACTAGCTCTAAAATTTCGATGGGAGAATGAGAGATGTAGATATAGAGGATCTATCTTGAAGATTGAAACATATTGAAATGCTTCTTTTGTTGCAAAGAAAATCATAGCCAATACCATGTATCATGACAAATATCTTCACTCTCTACCTCATCACAAGAGATATGTAGAGACGATCGAAAGTATTATTTCGGGCTTCTATTTAAAAGTAGATTTTACTAAAAATTGCGTGCATTGCAGTACGTTTTTCAAACTGTTTTTGGGGATCATTTTGCCCCATATTGCCTTATAGAACAACCTGTTATTTGTCAAACATCAACAATCGATTTTCCTTCCTAAGCAGCACGTTTTTGATTTTTTACAACCAACCTCGGCTTCTACGAGAATTGAAACACTTACAAACCATGCCCAGTCATATCCCAAGGTGTCGATTGCACTTGTAAGCCCTCCCGGCTTAGCGCAAAACAAAAACAAAAGAAACCTTCCATGCCTTCCTTCCTTCCCTGTGCGTAAGCCGGAAGGGAGCAGCTACTTTCGAATTTATGGTTCACACTTTTCGACGGCTGGTGTGGCGCCTCAGAAATTGAACGCACTCGCCACTTACGCGAAGGGTGGCCTCGTGCCCTTCACAAATCGCGCACGTGCACGTGATGATACCCGGAGATGCATTTACACCACGCAAGGCAGGATCAGATAACGCGACATCTAATCAGAGTTTCTTTCCATCCTTCAACGCGTGTGTGTGTGTGTTGACGCAATTCGGCACGACTACGGTGAGGAGATGAGGATTATGTTTTATTATATTTTGCAAAAGTATAAACTGTCACCGCGTGCCGCTGGGGTTTATGGTCCGTAAACAAACTGTACACACAGGTGTTGGATGCTTCAGGGAAAGAGACACACAATCGTTTTGGAATTTAAAATTCGCACAAACCTATAAACGGTTTTAAAAACAACGTTTTTTTTGCTTCTTACGAGGATTGCATTGCGGTTAAGCGTATTGCAAATGGATGCGGTTTTTGGGGGAAAATAAAAACTACTATCTCGCCTAGGTGTCAACTGTCATCCGTGACCGTTGTATTTAATTATTTATCTTACTCGAGCAACTATCAAATTATGTCTCCTTTATAGTTGCGGAGCGTTTTATAAGTGACAACGGCTTGAATTATTGTTTCAGATGTGTCCCGTATCGTACAGATAGCGACGATAAGCACGCCAAAGCTACTTCCACCTTGTTGCCATGCGCTCATCCTCGATAAGATGAGCTTTCTTCCTTTGTTTTTTTAATACGTTAATTGTTGTTTTATATAATTTAGCTATGATTGCGAAACCATTTGTTTTTGCGAATATATGCCCCAATATCGCCCCAATCATCATCATGAGTGAAACCTTTTATGGGGTTGTTTTTCTATAATTTTGTATCACGTTATCAATCTCTCTCACTCTACGTCTCTACGTCTGTGCGCCGGTCTAGGGCACGCACGTGGCGCTCCGCATTTGAATGTTGGCAGCAAGCCATGGGTAATAGTTTGTTTTTTGCAAACAAAATGGAACTCAAAAATAAAATAATAAAAACCTTAGAGAAAAGCGTACGCACGCCATTGGAAAATTGGACAATTTTGTAGCAAAATGCAATAGCTCCCCTTTAATGGCAGAGAGACCCAGAGCCGCCACCCAGTGTGGCATCAAAGTTTCACCCGCCTCGACGGCTGCACGGGTAATGGTGGATTAATTTTGTTCCGAATCGCATCACTATCCATCGTGCACAGCCGCTAGTACTACGGTCGATATCATAAGCACAATAATAAAGAAAGAGCAACAGCAAAAAAATAGAAGAGGAAATTCATAAAAAAAGCTTTGGCCCCGGCGGTGAAGTTATCGGTCACTGGCTTCAGCACAAAAGGTAATAATCTTAATCACAATAATGTAAATAATTAACTTCCGCACAACCTTCGGCTCTTTTTAATCACTTTCTGGGGCTCGCGGGTAGTGCGCAAACACAGTAGGTTATGTAGACACACTCCTCACGTGTAGCACTCCAAGATGAGTGTGAGCTTTTGTGAGGATATTGTGGTGAAGCAGCTTTTGGTACATTAAATCGAAAAAGCTGCAACAATAACTGCGACATTGCCTCCCAAAAAAAAAAAAAAAAACAAAAAACACTAGCCCTGCTCCTGCTGAGTGCACACCGACCGTCTGTGGGTGGTTGTCTTTGCATAATTACAGCCTCAACACGCGTGCGTGTGCGCGGCACGGAGGTCAGAGTGTAAGCCAAAGTGTGGTAGAGTTGATGTACTTACCACTCTGTAGCGAACACCGTAGTTGGTAAGCCGTTTCGTCCGATCGGAAAAAGAGATATCCGTGCCATAGTAGTGCCGACAATATGGCAATGGTACCGAATTTCGGCAGTCTTGCCCCGTAATAGTGTGATGGACTGACTGCCTCTGCCGGTTTGCTCATCAACCTACATCGTAAAATGTGGAATATGAATGAACTGCTCTTGCGGACGAGCAGGGTAAGCTGTATATAATGGTGTGTGTCTCGCGGAACTACTCCACTGCTGCAATCCACTGGTGTGTGACGACTGGCTGGGGGTGCCGACATAGAGCTGACCAATGTGTTTGGCTGGCCGGAGGGTTTCGTTGGCGTAAATGACGATCAGCCTGCCCGATCGGTAGGCGATTT
The DNA here is from genome assembly GCF_017562075.2 of Anopheles merus. Taxonomy (NCBI): domain Eukaryota; kingdom Metazoa; phylum Arthropoda; class Insecta; order Diptera; family Culicidae; genus Anopheles; species Anopheles merus. Next base: position 9,648,788 of record NC_054085.1, read on the forward strand.
ATATTGACCATAGTTTTAACACCCACCAGGAGTAGTATGGGATGGGAAAATATTTATTGTTTATCCGCGGTGTCCGGTTGCCTTTCGCGGTGCGACATATTAAGGTGTGTGCACCGTCGATCACCGCCGATGACATGTACACTCTGTTTGGGTGACAGCTGATGTCACCCCCGTGATGTCGATGTTAGAAGGCAAACGGCGTTAAAAGGTTAGTGTGTAAATGCGCACTGGCGCAGATGATTCGAAGTGATGATGATGATGGTGATGTGATTCTGTTTACACGTTCTTCCTCCTTGCGAGTGGGAGTGGATGGGCTAGCATTTGTGGTGATGAAGGTGTTGTTTTGAAGAACAGTCGGCCCTTCGTTGAAGGGTTCATTCTGGTGTGGTGATTTGTTTTTGGCATTTTGTGGATAAATATTGATGCCATTGCGTAAAGAGAGTCATCACCGTAATTGCTTTACTCTCCTTGAAAGTGTTATGCCTGGGAGGAAGGACGTAAGCTTGCGAATAAACATTCAATCAAAATGTAAGAAACGCTGTCAAACGATGCTTCTTCTTTTTTTATCCTTAACAACTTAATGGTTTCTGAGATAATACAAAGTTCTCCCTTCCATGGTAGAATAATTCTCTACTCGTCGTCGTATTGTTCCGGTCGATACGAGAGCTGATCCCAAGAGCAGTGTATTGTTTGTAAAGTCACTTAACGCCCACACCACGGCACTCTTACAGCATCTCGACGTTAATAGCCCTATTTCAATGCCACTATCACAATCATAATACTACGCGAGCTTCTGTGTGGTTTAATTCTTATTTGCCAATAGCTCTACAGTGCGAACTTTGACGTGAGCTCTGTGCAAATATTGCAGCTCTGTTGTGCCTTCTGTGTATGTGGGCGGAATACAAGCTCACCTCCTGACGTCATCCGTTTGTATTCAGCAAACAGACTTTGTTGGCATTGAATCGAATCGACAGCACCTAATTGGAGTGACCGTCTACACAGAACGATCGGACTAGCCTCATACCTCATTGTTGATAACACGCACGGATATGTGTAGGCCATTGTAAAGATTGTACTATCACATACACACAGAAAGCGCCGATCTGCCGACGTTGGTTGATATATTAATGAGCCGTGCGCCGATAGGTAAACAATAGGGCAGGGCGGGAGAAAGAAAAGATGCTTTATCTCTGTTGTAGATTGGTACTGTACGGCGTTGAAGTTCCCACACGGAGCGCATCTACAATGATTTGAACCTTACCTCTCTAGCGCCACCCTTGTTGAGGAACAGTTGAGTACCATCCACACCGATAAACGGTGTATTGAATTTTGCAAACATTCATCTACCTCTTCAACCAATCGTGACTGGAGCGGTGAGCGAAACAATTACCTTAAAAGGCAGTGCTAACGTGCGCGCGCGTGCTCGTCTTATCTCTTACCGGCACATACACAAACACACAGTGACTCCATTATGTGCCGCTGGGGCTATGTTTACCTCACCACGACCTATCAGCCGACTCAGTTTATTGTGCACAATTTGATTTGTTTCTTATTTTGCTTCCCCTTGCGGCTTTCCACTCCACAGTACCCGCCACCAGCAGCAGCACCAACAGCGACACTACCAAGCGGAAACGGTTCCATCCACTGCGCAACCTACGGCGAATCTTCCGACGCCGCACCGTATCGGCAGCGGACCGTGCGCCCGGCCAGCTCGGTGCGAAAGCCGCCGGCCCAACCCACATCCACTTCGCCACGCCCGGGTGTTCCACGACCGATGCGACGCTACCGCGCACAGGCTACCCGATCACGATTCGCAACGATTCCGGCACGGCACCGGGTACTTCCCAGGGCGGGCCCGGTGGGTACTTCAAGCACGAAACCTACCGGCTGCGCAACTCCGATGATCTAGACAAGGAGATGTCCGATTACCAGCGCAGCCTAAGCGAAGGTCGACTTGTGGATAGGTAAGTGATAAGCGTGGGGTACTCCAGAAGAACCGCGTGGTTATCTTGCGATTCCACCTTGGGGCCCCCGTGGATATCTTATCGTAGCAGTGGCAGTCAACAGAATCGGCAATCGGTGGGCTTTCAAGAGGACTCTGAATGTTGTCCCACTAGCTAAGCCAGTCTAGTGCCGTAGTCTATTGAGACAAGTAGTTGATAGCGTACTCGGGCGCGCGCCCGCCTGTTTCACGGTTTTTGCTTAGTGTTATCGTAAAACAATCACAACAACCGGGATTGATTTGTACGAGCAATCGAACGGGCGTTAAATGATCCAACTCGATAGAGCGCCGACCGTAGCGCTTCGGTATCGAACGCTGATAAACGGTGTCATAAAGTAAGTTTTGGAGCGTAGTTGTCTCTTCTAGTCCGTGGCGTGGAATTTGAAAGCTGATTGCTGGAGATTAGACTGTATTTGTTGTTCGTGTAATGATTGTTAGTTGCGCCGTTATCAGTATTGCTAATCGAACGTTTTCTGGTCCCTCCTCATTGCAGTGACATAAGTCGCGATGGACTTTCACAGTCGCACGATAGCGTGTTCTCTGAATCGGCCGGTACGGCAAGCAGTCTATCGATCACGCTAAAGGTAAGATCTAATTAACAACCTAGAAGAAGACATCAGAAGACATAAAAATCACATCTCTTTGCGGTTATAAATTACAGAACGAGCTAGCAGACGTACTCCGTAAGCGAAGGAAAGACCGGCAGGGTGAAGTATCGGACGAAGATCTCGGTCTGCCGTTGAGCCCCATCACGCCCCAGCGCAAGGATCGCGGCATGAACAAGAGCGAAGGTTCGCTCAGCATACTGAGCATGACGAGCTCGGACCTGGACGACGACCGGTCCGCTTCGAACGCTAGCGGCCACAACCTGTTGCACCTGGATTCGTCCACCTCTGGCTCGATCAGTATGAATCGTTCGGAACATATGGATGAAAGTGGTAAGTAGTACAACCCCCACTAGGGCTGTGTATGATACGAAAGGCCATACCTTAATGAATGTGTGTTCTCTACTTTGTCAACAGGTGACTCATCCAAGTTGAGCCATTCCGCCGCCAAACACAAACTTGCCGTACGACCAAAGAAAAAGGGCCCTACCCGTGCACGAACTCGCCCAAGAGAGGTAAGACAGAATAAGAGGGACAGTTTATGTCTGTAACAACTGATAACACATTCCCTGCCAATTTTCCAGTCAACCCTGTTGCCAGCGACGCCCGAAGTGAACGAGGAATCGTTGAAGCTGTCCTCCACCAACATCGCTTCCAGCTTTTCACCCACGAAGGAAGCGAACGAGAAGGCCCATTCGCTACCGTACGGCATTGTGCCACCGGGCACATCGACCCCACTCGCACCGAAATCGTCACCCGCCAAAGAGATTAGCACCTCGAAGCTATCGGTCGGTGATGCACCGGCGGTGACGGGCTCATCCATCTACGTCAATCGCAACATTTCCAAGAGCCATGAGTTTGAGCGTTCCGCCGACCATCATCATCTGACAGTGGAGGGATCGGCTGTGCCGGCAGCCTCGCGCAAGGAAGATGATGGCTTCTTCAAGCGCATCCTGAACTACAGCTTCAAGAAGAAGAAGCACGAATCGGGCGCGAAGGAGGAGTCGTCGCACTCGGTGACGGCGTCCCCGCGCAAGGAAGACAACACGAGCAGCGTGTACATCAGCTCGGCCGATCCAGCCACTGTCGATTGTGTGCCAACGGAGCAGATCATGAAGCTATCGCTGGTTGTCGGTGAGCCGGAGCTGAGTGAGCTGAGCGGGTATAAGAAGATAAAGTCGGGTCCGGCCGCACGGCAGCGCGTCTTCCCGAAGGATATCTTTACGGCTGAGGAGCATCAGCTTCAGCAGCAGCAGCAGCAACATCAACAGCATACACAGCGCTACTCCTCTAATGTGGAGGTAAACAGACAGTCGGTTGCTTCGTCCGGCAGTGGCCATTCACTTACAGTCGGCGAAGCCAAGATGCCACTGCACAAGAGCGAAGAGTATCTCGTGTCAAAGACGCGCAAGTTCTCCGAGCGTAGTGTAGACGGTGGCGAAGGAGATGACGAAGAAAGCGATGGCCGCAAGTACGTTAGTCACGGCGAGCGGCTCAAAAGCCCGAAGGTGTACGGGTTGAGCTCGTACCAGCAAAAGCTGGCGAAAATCTCCATCTCGTCCCAGCCGGCGGCGGCGCCGGACGCGGCCAAGGATAGTCCGAGCAAGCGCGCCAAGTCGGTGGAAAAATCGAAAAGCTTTCGCACGTACACGACGGACGGTGTGTCGAATCAGCTGCAGGCGGGTGGCCACCAGGTGCCGAGCCTGCCGAACTTGAGCGCCTCGCTGTCGGTGGGCAACTTCTCGAGCAACAACTTCCTCGAGACGGAGCACAAGTTCTTCAGCATGACGGAGAACATGAACACGGGCAAGCAGCGGGTGTTTAAGGACTACATCAGCAATGCGGATGATGACGGTGAATCACGACACCTTTCGTCCAGTGCGTCGCTGCAAAAGTTTGAGATCAATGATAATAATCTGCTGAACCCGCGCGAAGAGTACTTCGACCATCAGCCGAAGAGTATCGTGCTGACCACGAACACGCTGACGCCGCCGGAACCAACCAGCATACTGAACAAATCAAACCAGAACATCTCGCAGATTGAAGAGAACATTGACAAGCTAGTATCGTCGCAGTTCGTGAGCATCATCCGCAGCTCGGACGAGGGCAGCAGCAACGAGCGGCTGGACGATATCGGCGTTGGTGCCAATGTACCCGAGTTTATGAAGATACAGCTGAAGAACCGTGTGGAGGGTACGGGCCGACCGGCCAAGACGAGCAGTATCGTGCTGACGACCTCGCCAACTCCGGCGCCACCCACTTCACCCGCCATCGCTAGTCCCACTGCCAGTGCCGGGCAGTACCCCCAGCAGCCAGACGATGCCATAAAGCTGCAGCGACGGTTCAGCAACGAGAACATTGAGATTACGGAGTCGAAACCACCACTACCACCATCCGTGGTAGGACGCACCAGCCTGGAGCTGGGTATACCGAAGAGCCCGCCCGCCTTCCGCAAACAGGGCTCGGGTGGTGGTGCAGCTGTCGGAGATTTGGCCGGCAGCAAGCGCAACTCGATGAATCTCTCGCAGGACCTGAGCGACGACCGGAAGGTAATACTGCAGCGCCGCACGTCCGTGACGGAGGAGAAGATCAAGTACGAGCGGCGGATATCGTCCTCGTCGGAGGACATCAAGTTCGAGAAGAAAAAGTCCACCTCGGAGGAGCTGCTGGAGAAACGCAGCAGCACCGGAAGCAATGGGACGGGCAATTCCAACTACAACAGTGGCTCGAGCAGTGGCGATGAGTTGGTGGTACTGCGGAAGAAGTTTATCGGTGGTGAGCGCGAAGGTGGAAAGGATAAGGATGGTACGCCTGAGTTGATGAAGGTGTTTGCGCGGAGGTCGCTGAAGTTACGGTCGGATGATGACTACAAGGTGACGGAGAGTGGTAAACCGCTGTCGAGCATTGACAGTGACAAAGAGAATCAGTCAAGTGAGGAGAAGTTGGATAAGGTGGGTCTGCAGCAGACGAAGCAGCTACAGCAGCAGCAGCAGCAGCAGCAGCAACATGTCCAGCAACAGCCAGCCGAGCACATCTCCACCACACTCGTACAGTCGGTGGCAATTGGAGCGCCCGTCACGAATGGATCACTGAAGAATGGAAGCAGCGTAGTAGAGCCTGCCGTACTGAAGAATGCTTCCAACGAGAATGCACCTGCAGCACCTGCCTCGGGAGAGCCTATCCTGCGGAAGAGTATCACCAGCAAACCGTTTGGCGTGCCGAACCGATTCGGCAATGCACCGAACGGTGGACAACCCCGCAATGCGACTTCCTTTGTGGAGGTGCGCAAGACCCTGCTGCCCAGTGCGACGGTCACTGTTGGGGCACCCGTCATCACCAACAACAACTTCGTCAAGTCATCGACCGCACAGGCACAGGGTGATGCGTGCGAGTCCACCACCGTCAGCAACAACAACACCATCAACACGAACCGCCATACGATCGCGTCACTGAACCAGCTCAACAGCGCCAACGGTGTCGGTGCCATCAATAACAACGCGGCGAATACGGCCACTATCATCGAGTCGGACGGTGGCAGCGGTGGCAACAATGGGGAGATTAACGAGTTCAAGGGCATCCTGCAGCGTCGGGCCGAGTGGGAAAAGCGAGCAAAGGAAGGCTTCAAGTAGGCCGGATTCATTACCAACCCTGTGTGATCCGCCCCCTCCCCCCCACCGAGGAAGATGCGTGTCGCCCTTCCGGAAATTACCAGATCAGAGTTTATGGTAGGTGATTGTTTTCGTAGGACCAAAATGCTTCTCGCCCAGTTCGTGTACTAGAGGTGGCAAGCTGCAGACGCTAGAGTAGAGTACCTTCGCTGTTGTAGGATAGGAAGACGTAGGCAGAGGACGACATCGCAAAAAAAGCAGCGGGAATTTCGTTTCCCCACTCGTCCAGTGATTTTCAATTTCGGCTTAGCTTACTTCACTTCCACATGTGTGTGTGTGTGTGTGTGTGTGTGTGTGTGTAGGAGCGCAATTACCGTAGTAAAAAAACGAAACACCACCATCATTGTTAGGATCTGTGGAGACAGCTTACGATTACCTAGGACGCCTTGTTATGTCGCGTTGAAGTTCTGTTAAAGTTCTGTTGATGTCGTTGAGATTTGAGAGAGGCTTTCAGGTGGTTCCAGCTCATTTTTTGTGAGTAAGAATTTGTGCGGGAGATGTGTTTGTATGTATAGTTGTGGATCGGGCAGTCCGTACAAGATTCGAGCAGAGCAGAACGCAGAGATTGTGGATTCCAAATTGTGATAGAAAACAAGTGTTGTATGGGAAAAGAAGAAGTTACACGGAATTGGAACATTTTGAGGGGAGGACTTGTTGGAAAGCATCCTATCGATAGGAATGCTTCTGCAGTTCTGTTTTTAGGCAGACGTAGATATATTTCGTTTTTTACAGAGATTAACAACAATGATGGCTCCATATATATCGTAGCACTTAAGTATTGCACGATCTGTTCCGATCTGCTCGCAGAGAATGATATCCTGTTGCAATTACCTGTTTGAAGAGTTTAAGCTAATTGGAATGCGCTTTTGTTTTTTTTTTGTGTATATAAATCGTTGATCTTCCTGAAGTATGAAGTCGGTCGGTGGAGTGGAGTCGTTTCTTCAAAAATGTTGCACTACTTTTGCTTAGGGAGTTAGTAACAGATAAGCAGTGACAGCCACTCTGCGCCCGATTTCCCTGAGCTTGGTTTGGTCCACTACGTGTCACCTATATGTGTATTTGTTAGCAGGTTTAGTAGTTAAGAATTCACATATATACACACGCATACACATTAAGCACGTTACTGTAGCCTAGAAGGATGAAAAAACAAAACAGAAACCATAAAATATATGATATACTCTACGCTTTTACGACGATTATTAATGCTGCAGCAAAACAAAACAAAAAAAAAACCCCAAACTACCACTAATTACCACCACTAGCCGTGGAATCGCGGAGTGTCCTTGTGTTAGTTAGGACGTTCGATAAGTTACGAGTGTAGCTGGAGTGTGTGCAGGGGGAGAAAACAAAACAGCAGCGGCTCAGTGCTCAATGAAACCGAAATCAAAAACATACTATATTTCTTCAGATTAAGTAACAATCGAAACGAGTTTAGTAGAACACACGCTCACACACACTAGACACACAGAGTGTTAGAGAAAACATCGTTAGTACTTTCCACCTGAGCGATATATTTTTATAGGTGTACGAGGCAAAGATAGCAAAATGGAAGAAACAATGTACGGATATTTTTCTGTCACCGCTATCGCTCCTTCTTTGTTACTATTTTTTTACATTGTTAAGCAAACAACCAGCAGACGCGTGCAAATGCATGAAGGTTGACTACTCGCAGTGTACTACCATAAGCGCCGTGAAGTTTACTATTTGCATTGCGCGAAACAAATCAAAACCATCAAAACCCGATTTTTCGATATCGATGTATATGTTTAGGCATTATAAAATAATAAAAAACGAGAAATAAATGCAACTTCCTGAACGTAAATTCAGTAACATTATCCAAGTTGTTTGTATTTTACATCTGTTTGCAGTAACTACTCCACAATGACTATTCTATGCAGTAGTTAGTGGGACTCGTATCATTCAACGCAACTATCGTTAGCCGCATATGTTGGCGTACTGTCACCGATGTCCGCAAACATGACAAACCACTTATGTTGAACGCGCGCATTAGGCGTTACATTCCAGTACTGCGAGCCGCATACGCATCGGCACATGCTTGTCCACATACCGCATCACTAATGGAAATCTCACTGATGTCACTGAACCGCACTGGCTGGCTGGCCGGCCGGCTAAAAATACAAATGCTGGCCCGAATATACTCACCCTTCTTCCCGTATGACATTTTTCCTTGCTGCCCCTCTCGGCGGTGACATGTCCGCATGGTAATTAGTGCGTAACGCTTGTCCGCTTACACCAGCTCCTCTGGCCCCATCGCAAGATCGCATCGCGCAAACGGGCAGACGTGTAAACGCAGCGCCTTGTATATTCTTGAGAAAATATGACCCACTGACAACATTTATTCGCGCGACACATTCGCACGATGACGTACGCTCGCCGTTGACTCATCGATGAAAGCGGCGTTAGAATTTTGCCAGTAGTACAGTACAAGCAGGACACTATTTGTGGAGGGTGAGTTCATTTCCTTTCGTCGTCTTTCCAGACTCGAGCCATTGGGACAAGCTTAATTTTTCGCGCTACTACCAATGAGTAAACGCAAATCGACCGTTCGAGCGTAATTAAAAGGAACCATATGGTGACGATTAGAATGCGGTTTATCACCTGCATGGGTGGGGTGGGATTTAACTTCCACGAACCGGGAAAAAAGGAAGCTTATTCAAACCTTTAAATATGTGTGAAATTCGTGTGGAAAATGTCTCACGCTTTCCAAATAAACGATGACACACCAACAACAAAGCGTGTCGCCCAGCGTCTTGTAACGCGTTGTGGTTTTTTGTTGTTGCTATTTTCGCTGTACTCTTTGTTTTTCCATTTCAATTTCGTGCAAGCGTTAAAAGTGTGCTTTCCCTCCACCTTTGGCCGCTGCAGATGACAGCCGTTTTATCGATGAGACAAAGTTTGCGCGCCACCGTACAAGAAGGATCCATTTCATGTTGGATCGCTGCCAGCGTACGGCTCTGGATGAAATGCACTGTCGTCGTTTGTTTTTTTGCAATTTTACATTTGCACAGGTTTTTACTTTTCTTGCCAGCAAAGGCAGATGAAAAGGGTTGATATGATTAACATGTTTGAATGTAAAATTTATCTATTTTTAAAGGCTTTTGTTTAACGCAACCCATTTAATCAATAGTACCAAGTGTAATGTTTTAATGTGTATGTAATTATAGTATAGATGCATTGCGCCCTGCCATTTTAATTAGATCTGATTTAATTCGTGATGAATCATCAAGTAGAATGATGTTTGTGATTTTCTAAATAAATGGCTTCATTTTGTGCCACCATTTGATGTAATGCAAAACAGCTTAGAACACGTTAGCGTTACAAATTGCATACCTTCGGGCTAATAACTGTGCATGACCGGTTACATCGTTAGCTGTGTTGCTAACGTATTTTTGTATATGCTGGTATACATTTGCACTTGCAAAGAGTTTTTACACGTTTTAAGAGAACGTTTTCACCGTAATCAAGTTGTATGAAGTAACCATACTACAGCAAAAAAAAAAAATGTTTTCTAATGAATCAATACACTAGGCGTTTGAACGGACAACGGCGAACAGTTACAATAATTACATACATTCAGGGGTTGAGCTATTGTGTTACTGATCGCGTTATTGGTTACGTTGTTACCGGGTGAAGCGGGTTTAATACACTGATTAACATTTTAGAAACACCATTTTTAGTCTGCTAAGAAAATATAACCATTTTTTAAAAGTTAACAATTATTTGAACATCAAAATAGTAAATTGAGTATGAAATCAATCGAAAGCAGACTTGTTGTAGCTGCTGTTATTTGTTCAAATATATCTCCTATTTTTCTGTACCGTCTTCGCAGTAGAACTACTCCCTTGCTGTAACTACGGCAACCGCGTTTGCTCCCTTATTCCTTCCTACCTGAAGAGCAGCGAAACGGAATTCGCGACCAACACAAACGGCAGCTGAGCGCCAGCCATCCTTTCGATCCGATCTTTCCTGTCTTCCACCTTCCACAAGACACCACACAACGAGACAACCCCTTCGTTTCCTGGAAGAGGGTTCTCCTTCTTTTTTTCCCATAACCCATTCGCGTTCAAAAATTCAAACCTGCATGAAGGGTCTTAACAGACACGACCGTGCCTGTGCGATTGTTTGTCGTCGGATGCACGCCGGACGGGGGGACGCAAGGACTAATGCGCGTTGTAACCCCGTACGCGCGTGCGAACGAGAAAGCCTGCATCCATTGCGTCACCATCGTCTTCTTCTCATCTCGGGCGTTCGGGCGCTCGGTAGCGCGTGTTCACGCGCGCGCTCCCATCACCAATTCGGCCACACTAGTTAACGGCTGACCGGCACGGTGGAAGGAACGGACCGTCTGTCTCTCTGTTGGGCCCTCCTCTGTTTCTTTTTGTTTTTCAGTTTCGGTAGGGTTTGCTCACCTTTCTCCCTTTACCTTTTTTTTTGCGTCACTGGCGTGTTGGAAAGTGAAATCGAACCCGCCGGTGGATGCTGCGCGCGTGTGTGTGTGTGTGTTTGTGAACGTCGTGCACAGTTTGCAAGCGCACGGAAAGTGCAAGTGGAGTTTAATTTCAATAGCAATTGTATTCATGTGAGCTGGAAATGCGGTAGCTTCCATAATCGGCCTTTCCTGCAGTGCGTGTTTGTGTAGGTTTGATTTGATCGACAACGACAGCTACAGAGCGCACTTACCCCGGCAGAGCGATCGAACGCGCAACCAAAACAAAACGATCGCCATAAACAGTGCTTGCCGTAATTGTAGCTCCAGTGTGCCCTTAATTATGTGTGCCTTATCTGCACCGCCGTTGGCAGATGTGACTCATGCGGTAGATGCAGGTTTACAAAGATAGGGATAGTTATGTGACCTTTATTGGCTGTTGCGAGTTTCCGTGTGGTGGATGTGATAATACAAATACGTTAATTACGATATGTGACTGATCATTCACACCGATCAGCTTTGATGCGTTTGCCGTGATTGCCGTGACGTTTGAAATGTGTTTTTTAGCTTTCAACATTTTCTATCTATTGAAAGATACTATAAATTTTAAATAATTCAGCAAATTAATATCTAATTCGTTTCGTTTCTTTCTAATTCAATTCTGAAGTGGTGAAGATCATGCCGTACTGTAGAGAAACAAATGTTGTGTTTAATGTCAACCACAAGCTCGTCATACAATATTACAAAAACACGTTTCAAATCTGTCTAAGCACACCAACTTTATAATGAAATCGTTGAAACGAATTATTCATAATTTCGAATACAAGAACAACAAGCAAACAAGGCAGATGAGCAGACACAAAAAAAAAACACACATCAAACACATTTAGAACAGAACAGAGCAAACGGTAAACATATGCCACACAACATCGTGTTTTGTAAACAGAACGATTAGCTGAATAGTAAATATTTTCCAAAACCCCCATTTTTACATGATCATTTGGACCTTAATCATAAAAAAAAAAAAAATTAAAAACGATCACCTCTAAAACGATGAACGAATTATCTATTCCCACACAAACACACACACATACTCATTTTATGAGGACATGAACTTCGACACAGTAGAGTAGGAAAAGGAAAAAGGAAAATAATACAAATTTCTTCACAAAAGCCGTTGCAATATGAGTGATTCAAAGGATATATTAATAACTCGTGCAGGGAGGGAAAAATAAATGCTTAAGAACATGAAACCCGTGAAAACAGGAAAAAAATATAACAGAGAGAAGAAAAGAGAGCAAAAAATGAAAGTGTTGTGTGTGTTCGATAATAAATTCCCATTAACCCACGCGTTACGGAGGAACGTTATTTGACAGTTGCGTTAATTGTACACGCATTCCACACGGTGCTAGCTTGCGGGAGATGTTGTGTTGAAGAACGCACCACTTTCGGTGCATTTTCCACCCTCAAAGAGTGGCCCCGTGTGTATGTGTGTGTGCGTGTCCGAGGAGAAGGAGTTTTCTCTTCCCACGCGTTGCTTTTTCCGCTCGTTAATGAAAAACACTCACGTGTAGGAGAGAGGCCGGCGCGATCGTTACGCGAGACCGCGATCATTATTGATAGATAGTGGGCAAGTGTTGGCCGTGTGCTTTGGGACCTCGGGGACAACAACAGCAAAGAAGAAAAAAATGCTGATGACCCCAACTGTCCCTTTAAATATAGAACCGCGGTGTGCGGTTGGAGGTGATCACGGCACCGAGACACATCAATTTTCATTTTTCCCCTTTTATTTTCGTTTTGCCAGTCTGTGTCTGTGTGACCTGAAAATGTCGCTGGAGTACCAAGAGGATGCTTTCGGCAAGCTGGCCGTCGGCCGACGGTGGAAAACCCGCGCTATGTGCTCGTCGTGCTAGGGAAAAGTGTTGTTGTGTTGTCCCTGGCAGAAAATGGGGAAATGTGTTTTTGGTGGCAAGAAGCGAAGGGAACAAAATTAAGTGAAAGTCGTAAAACAAAACAAACCAAAAAAGAAAACGAGTGTTGAGTGATAATTTTAGAAAGCATCGCAATATTTTTGAGGCATCTGTGAGCGACACAAAACGTTTGAAGATTGTTTTGTTGAAGAAGTAGAGTTTGCGTGAGTGAGGTGAGAAGAATACGTTTTGCAGTGTGTTGTGTAGTGTACGAAAAAAAGACGAATAAGTAAGTGTCCCGCTGTGTTGTCACAGTCGGATTGTTGTTCTATTATCATGACACAGGCGACCGATTCACGTACGCCACCGGCACCGAACGCTGCTGGAACCCGGCCCCGGATTAATCTCACAATGCCGCCAGTCTACGTGGCGCCACCATCGGTCCAGGCGCAGCACACGCCGGCCAAATACTCCCCGGCACACTACTTCCAGCAGCTGCACCAGCAACAGCAACAGCAAGCGGCCCAAATGCTCCACAACCCGCTCTACCAACCGGGAGTCCCGGTAACGCCCGGCTCACCGACCAGGATCTCGCTCGGTACCGACGGTGGCCTGGGGGCCGCTGGTGAGCAGCCCGACTACACCGACTACTACTCGATGTATCCGGCCAAGGCGGGCGAGTTTATGTTCAAGCAGTTCGAGGGCTTCCGGGACTTTACGCTCAACACGGCCAAATCGGGCCTCGGCGTGGGGGAGAAGTCCGTCTTCTGGATGTACACCAAGATCACGAAATGGTCGCGGAAATGGTTTACGCACTTTTTCCTCTTCCTGATACTGTTCCTGTACTCGGTGGCTGGCGCTGCGCTGTTCGTTGCGGTGGAAGGTATGTATCGTGTGGGGCGAACAGGGGTGGGTTGAAGTGTTTTAATTTAATGCTTTACATACCACACGACGGGGGCTTTTTTCATTGCTTTCAAACATTTCGAAGGAGTGAGGTAAATGTGGAAGATGCCAAATTCGAAATGGCATATTTTGGTCCTGTTAGTTGTTAGGTGTACAACGATGTTTTTGATATTTTGCTAAACATTCCTCTACACTCTCTGGTTGAGAGCAATCAATTTTTGAGTACAATCAAAACCACAACTCTTGGTACAAAAGTAATGGCCACATTTTGTACTCTTTTATCTTCTGATATCTACAGCACATCTTATCTAGATAGAAACTGAAAAATGGTCTTATGAGCTCATTAAATTCATTGAAAACATTAAGTACATTAAACACGGTGACTAATGGTGATCCGAACCATTTAAGAATTCAACCAAAATACCCACTACTACTGGAATGACTACATACCCGGAAAAATAAGTTACTCATAGTGAATAATCTGAGTCCTTTATCTTGGATATAATTTGAATCACTATGAGTGAGATGTTAGTAAGGACTAGGGATGGCATAAGAGACCAGGAGGTGCATTACGTTCATTTTTCATCAAATTAGTTTGTAATACTCATTATTAAATTATTTGTCTTATCCGACTTTATCGTTTGTTTCATTAAATATGTTAAAACATAACATACAATTATTCAATACGGATTTTGATAATGTTAGGAGTTTGACATAGCAACTCACGCTGAATTGAGAACCCGCACGTCAACGGGCGGTTTGTTAAACTGCTCTATATTCCATCACTTATAACATCATTGGTTGGTACAGAGAGTTTATCAACTCACGACTATTGAGTTCCAAACACTGCGAGTGGATCGTTTGGCACTACGACAACGACATTTTATATTATCCTAAAACAAGACTTCGTTTTGGGTAATTGGACTCATACATTGCTAACATTTCACACAATCAAACATCCTAATTCAGTTTACTCATCACTTATTTGAATCTCTCTCAGGAGAGCTCACTAAATTCAAGAAGGAAATGTCATGTACTGAAACCCAAACGTCTTCACACGTCTAATGAATTCAAACGAATATTATGACTTGGAACTGATATGCCCTGACAGTCCTGAAATAATCTATTTGGCATAGCACCTTAGGCTAAAACAATATATTCAACTGAATAGTAGAGAATTATTCAAATTTTCAGCCATGATATTCTTAGTACAAAGGAAAAAAGACACACAAAAATCAGATTTTTTTACTTTCTTAGGAAATCGAATGGACATATATTTATGGTGTGATTGATAAATCATTCAAATTCGATTTATGCACTCCCAATCACTTTTTAGGTCCGTAGTGTCACGTATCTGATGAGACATATTCGATTTAGCACGTACTGGCGCTGTCTGGAACGACTGGAACCTGACAACAGGAAATAATTGTTTCTGTTTTATTTGCCAGTAATCATGCCTATTGGCCAATATTTAACACAAAATAAACACAAATTTAAATGTCTCAATAATGTCCGTAAAAATAAGCCACCTAAAACTGTCTTGCTTTAAAAAAACAAAACTTTGACCCCTGCATCTAGCACGTCTGGTCTCTCCTTTACTACTTTTACATTTAACGACCTTAGAGAGATTTTTATTAAGCACGTACCGATGTGTGTATGTGTGTACATGTGTCTCTGGGTTGGTTTTTCTTTTTGCTCAACGCACCAAAGACACATAAAATGATCTGATTTTCACCTCGTGCCCCAACCACGCCTCACGGTGTGCAACCGAGTTTGCTCTCTAAATCCAAATATTTTAAACAAATCCGTGACGACACATACGCACCATGCCATCATTAGATGTCACATTCAGACACCATCATCGGGCATTATCATCAACAGCCACCGCAGTAGGCAGCAGCAGTGGGCAGCGGACAGCAACAGCTCTTACCCTTGCCTTACCCTGCGTATTATGTTTTATTTAGTCGTTGTTGTACTGTTGCGATTCACCACTGGGGTGGTTATTTTGTTGTTGTTGAGGATGCATGGGTCAGCCAAACCCAGATGGTACCGCAGCAACACAGACACAGGTCGTCACGGAATCGACCCGTCCGCATGCTCCACGCGGTGGTCGGTCACATTAATTTATTTATTTTTATTTTGCCTAATATTTTTCCGTTAATCATCTGCTAAAATTATCTCCCGAGAATACAGTCACACATTCTCTCACACCGAAGTAGAGTTTTCCAACGAAACACGGTCTATCCATTGCGTTTCGATTTCAATACCGTGCTGCGGTGGTGCGGAGGGCACACTGCGGCTGTTGGTTGGTATGCGACTCTGTTTGCCTTCCTGCGAAAAACCAAGCACGGAGTTCATTTTCCATCCCATTTGCAACTCACTGGTTCGGAGAGAGGGTCGATGTGACCCCCTTTTTTTCATCCCCTTTGAATATTCTGGGAAGATGTCAACGCTGTCGAATGTCATCATTGGCGCGGGCGAACCGGCGCTGATGGATGAGAACTGGTGACAAACGATCGCGTGACAGACAGGTGCTGTTTTTCTTTTGCTCCCGATCACTGGTTGGAACAATGTTATGGCAACGAGTTATGAGCTAGTTGTTCTAGTTTATGATCCAATTTTCGGGTTTGACAGTGAACATGAACACTGTAACCGATTTAACATTGAAGAGAGGCTTAACAAATGGATTAAGCTTCAAGGTGCAATGGCGCGTTGCAATGAAAAATAGATAGAAACATTGACAAGCCTTTTGTTGCATCATCTGACAAGGAGACACTAATTTAAAGTGCTGTTTGACTGGTGTGATCTTGTAAATCTTGTGTTGGACACGTGTGAACATGTTTAATCCTGAGTGACATTGGTTTACTAACTAAAAATCTCGTCAGGAACATTCGAGTTGATGATGCAAAATTCCAAAAAAAATGGAATTTTGAAAGAGATCGTGAAATATTGGTTTTTGATGATAAAATAGGGGAAAAAATAGGGAAATTATAACAAATAAAGATATTTTCCGAATAACTGCAACGTTTTCTACAATAAAATATTTGTTTGAACAAATATTTTTTCTGTCCTTTTCCACGCTCACATACAAATTTCACTACGAACACGTAGCAACAACTGTTGTGATGCAAAATAAACGTTAATAAGGATACTTTTTTTAATATAATTGAGTTTAAATAGTTGATGAAGGTCGTATTCCTTCTTTCAGTCAACTTCGTTAGAACAATAAACGGGCCGTTAATTAGTAGTAATAACTACAATAAAATGTACTGAAATCACTCACACCCATGCTATAAATTGTTGCTACAAAATTGCGCCTAAATGTATGCAGTTGCGCAATACAAAAGCATCAGCAAAGATAGCTAATAGAGGAGAGAAGATGAACTACTAAACTGAATAAGTTGATATGAACTATCGAAGAGCCGTAACTCATCCAAAGTTACCTAAGCATCTGCTAAATAAACCATTACGCTCATCACAAAACTGCACTCAATGCTAAATAATGCCACGCGCGAATTAATTGCCATTTCAAATCAGTTTATATCACCACCAATCATCACTTCCGTGCGGCTTTCGTGGCTTTCACCTAACGCAAAATGCATGACGACCTCCAGTGCTTTCTTTCTCACAAGCAACTCCAAAATCCAAATCCGCGCTTATTTAATTTAACCCATCAATCGCAGACAGTTTAATTGCTTGCTCGTTAACCTCGCCGTGCCGAGTTACGACATCATCTTCACGCCCATTTCCCATTCCTCCCCACGCTTAAGTGAGGTCAAGAATGACGCGTGCGATTACGCTGCCAGGCGCGCGAGCGCGCGCTCGCGTTGTCCACTTCAGCTGAATTTTCATCCAAACACACTGGCCGCCACTGCACGTACTGACTGACTTGTATCATAATAATAATGCCGTCTGGCTTAGGTGAGGCCGATAATCCGCCGGAAGTAGATGTTGCTAGCAATGGTTTCAACGAAACTGCAGCCATCGCCGCCAACGGCGCCGCTACTGCTGCTGCTGCTGCTGCTGCTGCTCCTACTAATGCCAGCTTTATGGCGCTCGAGCCGACGACTAGTGTCTTTGGTAAGTGTATCACACCCACGTCCTTCCCAACTGCCCTGTGTTTTCCCTTCCCCGTGGTGTTGGAAAACGTTTGCCCAATGTTTATCAATCGTTAATCGAAGCGCACCCTGCCGCACGATCAACGCTGGCAAATCGAACCGGAAGCCTGCCTCGAACCCAGCGCTGAGACGGTGATCGTGATCGACTGTACAGCTTTATTTTTATTAACTCGCGCTTTGCCACGTTGCTTCTACTAACCCGAACACGGTGTAGCAGCCGGCTGTACTATCGCCGTCTGCCAGTTGCCCGAATTATTACTTATTTACCCACTAGGTCACGAATCTTGAATCACAGACCATTTCCCTACCTCGATGGGGAAGGTGAGGGAAAATCAACGCATTTCGTGGTGGAAATCGCGCTTCGGCAATAATCTGCTTCCCTCCGCGCGTTCGGAAAATTCAAACCACCTGCTCTTGCTCGCTCTCGTTCACTCGCTCACCTCCTAGCTCGAGGCATCGAATTTCAACGCGATGATCGCGGTCGGATGGTTTTTTGATTTGTTTACGGGGTGGCAATGGCTTAAAAATAAATCTCGACTGCCCCCCCATACTCTCCCCGTTTCTCGTTAGGTCGTGCGGGAGAAAAATGACTTCACCATACGTCATCAATGCGTTCGCCATCAAGGGGGAGGGATGGTGATGTGTTTTTCATTATCTGCCAGAGACCAGAGACCAGACAAAACGGTTTTAGTCGGCAGAAGAGCAAGAAAGATCGCTTGGTGGTTGTGTTGAGTGTGTGTGTGTGTGTGTGTGTATTTATTGCCATCCTGCTTAGGACGGTTTGGTTGTTTTCTTAAAGTTAGGCGTATTTGGTTTTCCCCACGGGGGGAAGGAACAATTTTCCCAGCGCGCTAAGACAGCTGATGGAAGAGAGAACAAAAAAAAAACGGTTGACGGTTTCGGTCGTGTGTTTTCCTCGTTTTTTGTGTGTGTGTGTGGCCGGCTTCTAACAGTTTCCTTACGTCATAATGCGTCGGTGGCGTTTGATTGCTTTCCACGAGTTTACGAGCTAGGCCGGTTTATTGTTAAACAAATAGTACAAAGTCGTACTGACCATTGGGTTTTTGGGCGTAAAGGAAAACGATCAACGCGCTCCCTAAAACGACCCACGATCGGCACACAGATCGGGAGGAGCAAAATATGATCGATTCAAATTGCAGAAGAAGTTTACTCGAAGTCGGTACACCCACGAAAAAAAAAAAACAACACTGACCGATTAGAAACTGTTTATTTACGCCAAATCGGCTCCGTGTGTGCGGAAATATTAATTCAGTTCAATCTCCTGTTTTTTTTTATTGTTTCCCTCCGGTTTCATCCTTTTTATGTTGGTTTTTTGTGTGTAATTTAATGAACATCGAATACCACCATCTCCTTGCCGCTGTCTGGTCCCCCCCGCGTGTGAGCAGGAACGCACGAGAAAAAGATGGAAACCAACGTGAACCACGCGAAACGGATGCTGGCGAAAAACCTACGCATACTGGCGCTGGATCGCGAGAAGCTGGAGGTATGTTTGTCTTTCGCAGACTGGATAATCAATAAAATAATATTTTCCCATGATTTGTTTTTGTGTGTGTTTAACGACCCTTTCAGAATCCCGATCCGGACATCTGGGAGGGACGGGCGATCAATCTGGTCGAGGAGTACAGTGCCGTCCTGTACCAGTCCTACAAGGAGGGGTCGTTTGAGAACAAGCAGAACAAAAAGACCTGGTCCTTCTGGAATGCGGTGTTCTACTGTGGCACGATCTACACTACTATTGGTGAGTATGAACTCTTCCCTTTTTAATTCTGTCAAAAACTTTGGATAAATGCTGCACGGAAAATTGTAAAAAATGAAGTTATAAAAACTAAACATAAATTAAAAAAAAAAACAATTAAAAAAAGTTAAATATAAATACAGTCTGTTCCCGAGTTACACGGTTCTCGATTTACGCGGATTCGGAGATACGCGGTTTTCCAAATTTGACAGATCAAATGTCAATTCAGTACAATTTGCGGAAAGAATTGTCCAATGCAGTATGAATCGCACTAAAATGCGTCTCATACGACAAATTAACTGTAGTTAAGTTATTTATGATAGTGTGAAAAATTTTCTGGCCCTTAACAAAGGGTTTAAAAGTGAAATGGGGCCATTCCGTTACTTAATGACCGAAAAATCCATTATTTTGTGAAATGTGTCAACATTTTTTCAAAATCCTTAGGATTTCATAACGAAACTCATATGTTTGTTGACGTTCTAAATGACCACATTACAACGCACTTATTAGATTTTTATCATAATTGTTGTCAAAATACAATGTTTAATTAAAATTTATTGCCTTTTTACCATATTTACGTAACATAAACATACTTTTTTACTTTAGTGCCATTAAACACACGCAAAAAGGCATGTTCCTGTAGTGGTCTTAGTTATCAAATCAATAAAAACAAGAAATTTTAGATTTTTTTCGACGATATTTTCGACGTGTTGTACTGTTTTCACTAAAATAAGCAAAAGAAATGAGTTTTCGGCAGGTAATTTATAAAAAAAGGCCAGAATTCGCTTATTTGGCGGAATGAAAAATTGACTTCAAATCAATCACACTCTTCCGGGTGCGGTTGACGACAGGTGTGATGCAGTACTTTAGTTAATAGCTTCATCAATCAAATTTATACATTTTCAAAAGATCAAATTACGAAAGAAATCATACGAGCAAGGATAATCCTTGATATTCATACGAAAACAGCTTCAAAACTAAGTTCCATTGATATTATACACTGTTTTGGAGGTATCTTTGTTTACCACCACTATAGGAATACAATACAACAACTATAGGAACCATACCACTATTATAGGTACAATGAAACAGTCACAAAAATATGTATTTTTTCGTAAAATTGATGTATTTCATGGTAAAAATAGTTGTGATTGCAAAAATAAAACATATTCCATTTGCTATGTGTAAAATTCATGAAGAATTTTCCTTCCTGATACTTTAAATCCATTAAAACACATTTGTACCTCTACAAATTGCACCACTATTGGTACATTTACCCTATTTTGCACAAATCGTATCAAATAAATGATAAAGTGTTTAAAAGCACTAAATTGTATAAGAAATACCGAGTAAACAATTGTATTTTGGTCGAAAACCGCGAAATTCGACTTACGCGGATATTCGAGTTACGCGGACTCCTCGGGAACGCACAAACCGCGTAACTCGGGAACAGACTGTACAATCAACTATTGACCCATTTCCATCTTAAACTCGAATTAGAACAAAACATTTGAACAGTTTTTTGCTGAAACTGCAGCATAGTTGCTAGTGATATTATTTATATGAGCAGCTTTTGACGAGCATTGACTCTTGACACCTTGATCACGTTGGAAAAGTGTGATTTGTTTGTTATTTTTGTCAGCAAATATGATGCTTACCATCTGCACACCATCGTGAGCTATTCTCTGTGGATCATTTAATAGTTCAAAGTGTCTCAGCTCATGAGAACCGAATGCCAACGAGATAATTTTTTGAATGAAACCCGAGACCACGAGCGTCGATTTTTTTATGCTTTCTCGCTATGAGGTGATCCATACTCTACGCAACGCTTACAATAACAAGAAGGTGTCTTCTAGCGTTATAATATGTTATTAGAAACAAAACTCTGTTACTAGCGTTTCAGGCTTTGCAACCAATTGCAAAACAAGATGTTATTGATATTACATAGTTGCAGATGAGCTCAGATGAGCAATGCATAGTTGCAGGATATTGTTTCTTTTAAAAAAATCGATAAATATGCGCTTTGGTTAAGTGCACTTTTGCTACATAATCTTTTCAAATGTCCTTAAATAGTGTACAACAATGTTGCTCATTTAATGGCCCCCAAAATGTTTCCTCCAAAACTAAAAACAAATAAATAATGGAATAAACACTCCTTGCTTGTATTAATGGCTCACTAGTGGCTTATATACTTCATTTTCACAATTTCATCAACACGAATGTGTTGATATGTTATTTTATGTAATATTTTTATGTTTTGATGTGGTTTTGATAGGTTATTATACAAACAACTACATCTTTTTACTTTCTGACTAATGCACAAAGATAAAAGATGCAAAAATGTTCAATTTTGACCGATGAGAGTGCCAAACAACCCAACGCAAAAATGATTGCCAAAAGAGACATTATGGTAAAAAGACTAAAATTGAACACACTGTCCAAATTGCATTGTGATCGAAGACCGAATTCATGTTTAAACCAATGCAGTTGTACTGTAAATTTTAATAGCCTCTTCACTAACAAATTATAAGAACAAAAAAATACGATTTTCTGCAACGCACTGTGAATTGAGGTAACATTTTGAGCAGCACTGTAAAACCTGTTGCAATACGATTTTCCCGCGAGACAAAAGACGTCGTGTAGCGTCGCATCGGTTTGTTTTCTTTTTTTACTAGCACCCGAACCATTCCGGACGATTTTCCGAAGCAGTGTAACGCTTCGTAACGCGTCCGCCGCATACTGCATCGGTCGGGCATGGCTACCGCATCACAAACAGAACCAGTTTGGAGTGATATTTTGGAATTGAAGTGCACAAAATAGTGTTGGAATGTTTTACATTAATTGTGAAATGTTTTATCAAACTTTAATGCAACATATGATGATAGAAACTAATGTGATGCGAATGCGAAAATAAATTTGAAGGCCAAACACGCCGCCACTGCATTCAAACCAATTTGCTGCAGTTTTGCGTTGATGCGTCTTTTTTCCAGCGATGCGCATTACGGCCAACGTGTTGCAGTGCGGACGGAATCAGTGTTTGTGTGTTGATTCAATTTACCTTCGACATTCATTCGAAGGCAGTCGAGGCACATCAACACACTACAATCAGTCTACTAATGTGTCGCACAAAACCACGATTTAGCACAACAACTGCAGTTCAAGTGCAGCGCACGATCAACAACAGCTGATTCTTGTGTCGTCATAAAAAAAACACTCACTCACAGCGTTTTTCTCTCCTAGTGAAGAGCACATGTTGCGGGCACAGGCAGAATGGAAAACTGAACAAAAAAAAGGCTGCGGGCGAGACAAAATCCCACTTTGCGTACGTTCACACAGCGAAACGAAAAAAATAAGACGAACGCAACCCGGTGTGCCGTTTTTCGGGTACGGTTTCGCTTATTTTTAGCCCCATTCCGACCGCAGAACACTTCGAGCGGTCGTCCTGAGCGGTTCCCGCGCGGAGCGTTTGTCTGCCGCGCCGAGTGACGTTAGTGGGAGAGAATTTTCCAACCGAAATTGAGACATCGGTCGTTTCAGCGTTTGCCCAATTGTTCGATAATTGGGTGGCAAAGTGGTCGCGATAATTAATACCCACGGCTTTGTTTGGTAGGGGAGGGCATATAAAATGTCCAACGTTTGGTTGCAAAACTCGGTCATATTACTGGTGCAGTGAGGTGTGAAAATTTGGGGAAGAAATCCCTAACCGTACGTGAGAGCGTGTGCGTGTGAGTGTGGAAAATTATTTTTACCCCACAGTCCCCAGTCCGTGTCCGTGTCGCGGTGGATGCCAGTAGTAACCGTTTTGGGGGAAGAAAAACACACGCACACACACTAGTGAGCAGTGAGTGGTGAGTGAAATAGAATCGTTTGGACGGACGGTGAAACATGGATGCGTCTAGCAGTGGGAGTGCAGTGCCGGTGGTGGCCCGCAGGCGTCGCCGGGCAGCGAGACAGCTGCGTGAATCGACGCCCGATCCGGCCCGCGACGGAAGCGTCGGCAGCCAGTCGAACTCGTGCGACGATCAGAGCGGGTCCGAGTCCCGCAGCCGCAGCACCGTGGAAAGCAGTCCATCCTCCTCGAAGAAGAGCTTGATCGAGCGGGCGATCGATTATGGAAACTCGCATCGGAATAAAATTCTGGCCCGCAAGGAGAAGAAGCTGTCCAGTGCGGTCGCACCGAGGAGTCGATCGGTGCCGCGCGACGAGGGCGATGTACCGAGCAGTCCGGAAATATTCTCACTACTCAGGCGGGCCAAGCGAAGTCTGTCGGGTGCACGGTAAGTGTTTGGCAGGTGGTTTTAGGTTTTGGTTTAAGAATTTGGATTGCTAGCCAGATTTTCGAGGGAAAATATTGGCCCAGCTGTTGATTGATGCCCGTTAGCCGAGCGTTACTGGGGAGCGTTACCCCGAAGCGACGGTTTAAAAATAGTTTCACAATACCGTCCATCGAAAAGTGGGATCAAATGAAGCCAAAATAAGTGTGGAATTGATTGCATTTCTGGCATATGAGCGGTAACAATTGTAGTTTTAGATACTCACTTTCAAACCCCTTTGCAGCAAACCCAAAACGGACGACTCGAGCGATGGTGGCCGCATCTCCGACACGGAGGTACGCAAGCGGCGCGAACGCATCGAACGCTTCCAGACCGAACGATCGCGCGAAAGCTCGGAAGGCAAAGCGGCCAACCCGCTGCAAGCCAATCTGCAACGCTTCAACGAAGAGCGGCGCAAATTCGAGCTGGAAAAGTTGAAGTTCTTGCAGGAGAAGCGTGAGCTCGATCGGATGCGGCTGCGACGGTTCGAGAAGTACCGCGAAGAAATGCTGGAAGAGCAAAGCCGCAAGCTGAAGGCAAAGCTGCAAGAAGAGCGTGCCAAGAGCATCGAAGCTACTCCGATGCCTCCGCTGGCACCATCCGTTGCCCATCGGGCTC
Organism: Anopheles merus; assembly: GCF_017562075.2. Lineage (NCBI taxonomy): Eukaryota > Metazoa > Arthropoda > Insecta > Diptera > Culicidae > Anopheles > Anopheles merus. The sequence continues at coordinate 9,673,128 of NC_054085.1, forward strand.
GTACTCCAACACGACCGGCCGACAGTCTGTCGCCGACCGTTGCGAAGAAGAAGATACTGATCGTACCGAAGGCACGCTCATCTAGCCGTTCGGCCTCGACAAGCGAAGATGAGGGTCGTTTGTCGTCCGATGAGGAGAAGAAGCAGACAGTTAGGCGTCGCTTTTCGCCGCGAAAGCCGAAGAGGACACGTTCTTCCAAGCTGGAGTCGATGGTGAGACGCACCCATCCGCGGACGGATGGGATCACTTCGCCCGAATCGGAGCTACCGTCAGACTTTCAGCCGGAACAACCGGAGCCGGTGGTTCGGAATGATGCTCCGGAGGAGCCAAAACCAGAACCGGAAAGCGTACTCACACACATCGACGAGTAGCTGGACAGGAGGATGCAAAAGAGGAGCAGCTGTTGCTTGTGGAGGAACCAAAGAAGCAACCGCTTGAGGAGGAATCAAAACCTCAAGAAGTAAAGGAAACGGATGAGAAGGATATTGAAGCAGGCAAAGAGCTTTCCCTTCAAGAAGACGGGCTTAAGATACGGCAGCGACGCAGGTCACTCGTGCTGTACGTTGAGCAGCCCGGGAGATCTTCAGCTGGCGACAGATCACGCAAGAGTGGTACGACATGTGGCAGGACTTCCTGGACGATCATCCGGAGGAGCTCGTCCGGATGAAGGTGCAGGTGAACCACTGCCTGTTTTACTTCGCAGTGATGGTATTGCTGTGTGGCGTCGGTGGCATCGCGTTCCGGTTGACCGAGGGTACGTTCGAGTCGCAGTACAAGTGTGGCGTGAAGCGCGTCAAGCGCGAGTTCATCGATCAGCTTTGGCTTTCCAGTCACAATCAGAGGTAAGAGAGGGGCTCTAAATATCCAAGCGATCTTTTTGTTTTCTGAGATTCACTAACTGCTTGTTGTACGACAAAAACACAGGGAAGAGGACTGGAAGTTATCGGCACGCAACCGGTTGCGCAAGTTTGAGGAGGAGCTCCAGATCGCGTTCGAGGCGGGAATGAAAACGTACAGCGGCAACACGGCCTGGAACTTTGTGAACGGCGTCATCTACTCGCTTACGGTGGTGTCAACGATTGGTAATGGGAAATTCCAGAAGAATAACTTCCGAATTATAATCTTCAAATAAACATCTAAGAACTTCTACTGTTTACGATGTTTCATTTTTGAACCAAGAATGAATATCAGAGTCACTCTATTTCTAACCATAAAATGTGTCTTCTTAACTCTCTCGCCAGGATATGGACATATTTCACCGTCTACGACGACCGGCAGGGCGCTGACGATTCTATACGCGATCATCGGCATACCGATCTTTCTGATCGTGTTGGCCGACTTTGGCAAGCTCTTCACGAGGGGCATCAAGTTCATGTGGGCCTACGTGCGACGGTTGTACTATACGGGCTCGGTTAAAAAGGTTCGCAAGACTGCACAAGTTCAGGTAAGCTTAAAGCCGTTTAAGGAAAATCCCCAATAAAATGTTTACTAATACATCTATTCTTGTCTCTTTTTAGGAGGTAATGAAGGGCCTCAATGTCGTCTACGATATGGTCAGGCGACCGAGTGCCGATAACGAACTGCAGGGAGCAACAACCACGACAACCGTGGCCGCCCAACAACCCAGCAATCCACACCGCCCCAACCCGTCCAAAGACCTCCGTCGGAAGCTCCAACGGCAGCCGCTTCCGGTACCGGCATCGAAGCCATCCCCGTGCCGGACACCCCAACTACCCCGTGCCCGAAACGTTCGAAATCGACGACGAGTTCAATCTGCCCATCTCGGTCGCGATCGTCATACTGGTCGCGTACATGCTGTTCGGGGCGCAGATCTACTGTACGTGGGAAAACTGGAGCTTCTTCGAGGCGTTCTACTTTGTGTTCATCTCGATCTCGACGATCGGGTTCGGCGATTACGTGCCCCAGCACCCGATCTACATGATGTGCAGCATACTGTATCTGATCTTCGGCCTGGCGCTCACCTCCATGTGCATCAACGTGGTGCAGCTGAAGCTGAGCGACAGCTTCCGGCAGGCCAGTGCAAAGATCGGCGCAACGATTGGGCTGCAGATGGCGGAAGCGGCCTCCCAGCATCAGCACTCACCGGTGCACACACCGATCGAGCTGGCCGCAGTACACACCTCCACCCCTACCAGTGCGGTGAACGTGAGCCTGAAGGACACACCGACCTTACCGGCCCGACCGTCCAGCTCCGTACCAAAGCCAGACAAGAAGGAGTAATGCGGGAGAGCGGGTTATCTGTTATACGAAAACAGTACGCACAAGTACAATGCACCAAGAAATGGCACGAAACGGGATGAGGGGGGGGGTGGAGTGTGGGGAGCGGGTATGATCGACGGAAGCGCTCTTATTTATATTAGCTAGGACTATATAAACAAAGAAAAAAAACTGCATTATTAAGTCAAACGGACGCGGGACCGATGCGGGAACCTGCCGCGCAGTGAAGATTGTTATTTAATGTTAAGCTTAAGGACGAACGTTAACAAGACGGACATTGTGTGCCCGGGGTTTTTTTGGGTCTAGAGGGTTGGGGTTGAATTTGAAAAGCGAAAGCCAAACAAAGAAGCAAAAAAAAAGAATAAAAGATAAAAGATATACGCTACAAGCAAGGGGAGCTTCCAGCTTTGCTAGTTAAGCGCGTGTTTTAATTGCTCGGAATGATCGAAATAAATGCTACTCTATATTTTGAAAATTAAAATAACAAAAGGGGTTTTTTTAAATAAGAATAAATTATTTTTGAAACGAAATAAAACTTTTACAGGGTCTATTTCTTCTACTTCTACTTGTATGGATATGCCAGCCTATACTGGCTTCCAAGACTTATTCAGTGCCACTGTACCACGGAACCGTCCCGTCTTTTGACGTTTGTATTAAAAAATGGACCGAAATTGTGGATTTTCCTTGGGTTTATCTTAACCCGCACTAACGAAACATTAATTGCCCTTTCAATAATTGTATTCCATGAGTCAACAGACATAATTTGATACCTCTATCAGTCGAACACTAACCGTGATGGCCAAATAAGTGAAACAACTTAAGTTCAGGAGTGTCCGCGATAAAAAACGACCCGTAGTGTCTAAAACGGACTCCGTGTGGCAGTGTGTGGACGTAGTATTAGCCTATTTCGGCATCTACAACATCTTGGCACTATTCGATAACAGTCAAAGCATCGAAATAAAGCCCAGATTCGATTGTTTGACGCTGCTGAGCGACTAAAAGCTTCAAATAATGCTGAAAATGAAAACCGAGGAAAAAGTAGCTACATCGCTGTAGCTCAATGCGATTGTTTCAGGCGAATTTCGGCGAAATTTCGATATGACGCCCAAGTCCGCGAATCCGTCCAACATCCCATAACTGCATCACATAATGCAAAAGCTCTATTCCAACAATTTTGTTGCGAAAACTGAGGGAGATTGATAAAAATCGGAGTTAGACTATAAAACATGCCTATCCGCAAGTCTTCGACCGATATGGCGAAAATTCTGGATAACTGATAACTGGAAATTTAAATAATTACCTTTCAAAGGATGTTCATGAAAATAAATTCTATAGCTTAATTTTTTTTCTACAGCCAGCCAAAAAAAGTCAATTTTACAATGCAAACCTTACTAAATTGAAAATATTTTCCTTCACATTTTCGCATCGAAACAGATCAAACGTGCTACTTCTAGTTCAAGCCACTCGAGAAAGTGCGAAAAAGCTCCAAGATCAAGTGAAACTATTGTTTTGTTTTGTTGTAGCTTACTAAAAAAAGGGAGGTTCAGATATGTTGCTTTTCAAGAAGTATTCACGTTTGTTCAAAAATATAACATTTTCTCCACTCTAATAATAATATCGGCATTGTAAGGATTCATAAAATGCTTCATTACTTACTTACTTACTAATCCGGCGCTATTTCCGCTTACCGGTCTTGGCCTGCTTCCGCTCACGGTCTCGCGTCTTCGTCTGCCAATTCGTTATACCAGCTTTAATGGCAGACGCCTCCACAATTTAGGTCTACCACGCCCGCTCTGTCCTTGTGGACGGCCTACAGGTTGGTCGCGACAGGTTCTTTGAGATGAACTGATTTTCAGGCTGTAGAAAGATCGGTTGGCAGCCAGCATCCTAGCGCGCACCTCAGCTACCATTATGTTGTAGTTCCTGACCTTTGACCATGACAGGTGATTTCAGGGATGAATTCAGAAGTGCGTTCACCTATCTGTATTGGTAGGTCCGCTGATGTTGCCACCATCAGTTTGGTCTTTGTCTCGTTTATCTGTAATCCGAGGTTCTATGCCGCCTGCTCGATCTCTTGGTAGGCTTCTGCTTCATAGGAAAGACGCAGACCAATGATGTCTATATCATCAGCGTATGCCAGGATCTGGGTTGACTTATAGAAGATGGTTCCCGTAGTCTCCACCCTCGAGTCGCGGATGACCCTCTCTAGTGCCAGGTTGAATAGCAGACAGGCAAGCACATACACCTTCACATATAGGAGTTAGGATAGGAGTTTCCATACACCTTCACCTGGCAAGTGACGTTGGTAATAGTCATTCTAACACTAGCCTTATCAGTTTGGCCGGGATTCCAAAAGAGCTCATAGCGTCGTACAGCTTTACCCTGGCTATGCTATCATATGCGGCTTTGAAGTCAAATAAGAGATGGTATGTGTTGTGTCTGTATTCAGCCATCTTCTCCAAGATCTGCCGCATGGTGAAGATCTGCTCAGTGGTTGATTTTCCGTTTCGGAATCTTCTTTGGTAGTTTCCGACTATCCCTTCGACGTCCGGGGCAAGGCGATCCTGAAGAATCAGAGAGAATATTATATAGGCGGTATTCAACACCATAGTGCCCCTGTAGTTGTTGCAATCCAACCTGTCTCCCTTCTTGTATATGGGGTAAATGAGTGCTTCATTACATAAATTATTCGGGTGAATGTGCCAACTATTTGATATTAAAAGATAATGCCTGTACTTTGCATTTCCAATCTTTCTTATTAAGTGTTAATGTAACGGATGGTAAGACAAGTGGTTTGAAAGGAATTTTCACTTCATAGTTGATAGATATCACACAACCTCATGCCAGGGAGGAATAGGTTTTTCTTTAATAATTTGTCTGAAATAAGGCATTAATGTATTATGCAATATTATATTATAGGTACTCGAGAAATTGTATCAGCTTTCTGGCTTAAAGTGAAACATCTCTGAGCTAACCAGTTTTACCTTTTATTCCAATAGTGAGGTGGTGAGCATAGTTGATTTGAAATAAGATAATTGATTTGAAATGATTTTCATTTCATCTCAAACAAATACCACACTTTCTCCAGTCAAAGACAAGACACATATGTTAAACATTATATTAACCTCATTCGAGAAAGAGTGTCTACTGCTTGAGATAAAGTAGAATGGCATTAACTCCGTATTTTCCAGTTCCGTAGTCCACTTAACCGACTTACTTGAGTATTTTTACAAGTAATGTGCATTTGACCTGTAATTCCGTATAAGAAAAAAGGTAGTTCAATTTGAAAGGCATATTTTAATTAAAACCCGTGTAACCCACAGATTTCACATGAAAACGGTTCAAACGGATATCTCTCCTTCCTTCCAGTGGCACAGTTAACCACTTGTTTTGTGCAATAACGGCGCCTCCATCGAACTTCCTGCCCGTCCCATCCTACCACCTACGAACAGGGGGACGCGAACAAACATTTTCCACGACCACCGTCCACCGAGTGGCCAATCCATTCTCTTGGAAATCGTAACGCGATACCCCCGCTGCAAAAGGAACCAACAACAGAAACAAAAAGAGAGAGAAACGGATAAGGATAAGACAGCCAACGGGCGCGCATGCGCACCGCGTGGAAACAATCGCACACGCACACGCACAGCCGCGGCGTGGGGAAATTTGTTGTGATTTTTTACAATCGCTCTCGCTCTCGGCCCATCACACGACGGCCCCCTTCAGTCAAACGTCGGCGCTGCCAACCGAGCGGCAGCAAAAATCGATACCTTTGATGTATTGTGTGTGCGTGGTGGAAAACTAAAAACGGGAGTACAGCGTTGTTCGTGCTTCGTGGGGCTGCTGAAACCGTGGTTGCTGCAAACGACACTACATTTGGACCCCATTTGCCCAGCACCCGTCGAAGTTGTGGTCAGTGGTGTGGTCCAAGGTACGGTGCAGCGCAAAAAAGCGAAATGAAGAACGGGTATGTGAGGCCGTAAGCCGTGGGGGATGCGCTTGTTCGCCAGTACGCAGAAAGGACCTTTCCGTTTTTGGATGGGCGTGTGTGAAACGACGGCAGGTTCGTGTGCGTGCGTGCGTGTCCGTGTGTGAAGGATTTTTCTGCTCCATCACTAGGCCCAACTCGGGCTAGAGTAGCAGGTCGTGCACGCGCATACACAAAAAAATTGGGAACCAAGGATAATATGGATCCCGACCGTCGTCCAGCAGCCGTGCAGTGCCCAACCATGTTCACCGTGTGTCGCCCGTGCCCGTTTGGGGTGTGTTTTATTTTAGCAAACTCAGCCATTTTGGAATGTAATTAGCCGTCGCTAAACGCACAGAGGGAGGGCTGCCTACTACGATCGCACATTGAACGGGACGAAAAAGTGTTTTGTATGTGCGGTGAGCAGCAGGGAGTGTGTGTGTGTGTGTATGTGAAATCAACCAAGCCTTGATGGAGCACTGCCTACTAGAATGCCGCAGGCGGCCAGCCAGGACGGCAGACGATAATGGGTAGTGTGGGGTAGGTGTCGGTGTGGGTGATGTCGTCAGGTGGTGTTTAGTGAAATTTTTCGTTAGCCAAATTTTGCGGTAACTTACCGTCGTCGTCGTCGCTTTAGGATAGCATAATTTACACGCCAGCTGTAGCGGGGGATCGATTTTTGTCGACCGCTTGTCTGCACAGCTGGCCATCCTCGAGCGTAAGCTGAAAACAAGGAGAAAGAAACGATATTAGAGCGAAGAAACGATAATAGAAGAAGGAGCAGGATCCTCCGATTCGCGAAAAATCGCCCGTGATTGATACAAACCCGCTCAGAACCGGCCGCCGCCACCAGGAGGAATTGATGCGCAAAAACAGGCACGACTGGCGAATCACACGGGCAAGGGATGAGCCGTAGCCGGCGGTCTTCGTTTGGCCACCAGCACTACCAGCAGCAGCAGCAGCAGCAGCATCAGCAGTTTAGCATCACCTCCACCATCAACTATGACGATGGGCTGTGCGATGGCGGAAGCGGCCCGGGGCTGGTCCCACCCGGCGGCACCACGTCCTCGCCGTCGCGGTTTAGCGAGTCGTCCTACTCGAACCTGGGATCCCGCCTGACCGCGTACGTCGCCCAGGCTCCCCTCCACAGCTCCACCGTCGCCCCGTCATCGTCCACCGCTTCCTCGCTGCCCCAGCCCATCCATCCGGGCTCGTCCGCCTCTTCGGTTTCGTCCGTGGCCGATCGGTACGGGCCCGGGGAGGAGTCGCTGCGGCCGCGGCCGTGCTGCATCTCACCGGCTGCACCACCATCCGCCAGCGACCGTTACTCGACCAGTTCGGCCCCAAACTCCATCATGTATCCGGAAACGCGCAACGGACCGCACCATCGTTCGATGTCACCGGGATCGAGGTGAGGCGTTTGTCTGCACACAAAAACACAATTTGAAAGATAAATTAACGTTTGCTTTTTCCCCTCTTTTCCCCTCCCCTTCCAGAACACGTTATCCCGTGCCGGAGCGGTTCCGGGATCCACCGGCGTCAGCGCCTCCGCAGCAAAGCACCACCCAGCCCAAGCTGGACCAGTACGGCAACTATCTGATCGGCAACAATGCGCCGCTAATGACGAGCTCGGAAAGCTACAACTATCTCACCTCGACCGTGCACACGCCGGTGAAGCGCTACATTCCGACGCCGCCGCCCGCGGAGAACTTCTCGCACTGCGAGCCGGTCGGCGGTGGCGCCGGTGGTCTCGGTGCGAGCCTAATGGCCGGCCTGATGGCGTCCGGCGGGGGCATCAACATCATCAACGCTGCGCAAGCCGGTGCAGGTGGATCGCTGCTCAAATCGCTGCCGTACCGGTTGAAGGTGCCGAAATCGGCGGACCCGGCCGGCCTAGGGGAAGATGCGACGGATCATTACGCGACGCCACCGCGTGCCCGGCCCGTCGGGGGCAAGTGTCCGCAGCAGCCGATCTGTACGTTCGCCGGCCAGCCGGTGGTCGGTGGGACGCTCGGACGGCAATCGCTGCAGCCGGACTATGCGTTGCTCCGGGCGGCCACACCGGTCAGCATTATGAGCGAACCGATGGTGCTGGGCCATGCACCTTCGTCGGACGAGGAGCAGTGCTATCAGTGTAACAGCTTGCGGCAAGCGACCGGCGTCCACCAGACGACGCAAACATCCGGCCCGATCAGTCCGCAGCCACTGTCGATCTCGTCCGTGTCGATGTCGGATATGGAGCGGCAATCGCCCCTCAGCCCACCGTCGCTCGTATCGCACGCTTCGTACCCACACCATCATCATCATCATCATCATCACCATCATCACCATCAGCAGCAGCAACAGCATCAGCAGCAGCAGCAACACTACACTTTGACACACCGGGAGATGACGGCCGGAACGCACAGCAATCGCTAATCATCGCACAATCGCACACACTGAACAGCTCGTGCAGCAACCCGTCGATCATTATCCAGTATCAGCATCAGCAACACATACAGGCGCATCAGCAGATCCAGCAGCAGCCGCTTTATCAGCAGCTGCAGCAGCTCCAGCAGCAACACGCTCAGCAGCAGCAACAGCAGCAGCAGCAGCATCATCACCAGCTACAGCTACAAACACCAACAAGCACAGCAGCAAGCGCACCAGCAACAGGTTCAGCAGCAGCAGCAGCAGCAGCAGCAACAGCATCAACAACAGCAGCAGCTGCAGCACATGCACCTGCCCCGGCTGCAGCCCGACTCCACCCCGTCAACACTGCAGCGGAACGTGCAGGCGATCCGGCAGCAGCGGCTCACCCACAAAGCAACGCATCAAGGAGTATCTGCGCCGCAGCACGTCCCAGTTTTTCGGCGTCGACCAGCTGCACGATGACTACGAGCAGCAGTGGGAGGACCGGCAGAAGCGGTTCGCCATCCGGCGCTTCGGCTCGCTCAAGGACGAGCTGCCACCGAACGGACGCGGACCGTCCGAACCGAGCGCGGACGTCATGCACGACCACCTGACGCACAGCGACCGGCCGGACGTGCTGCCGGCCCAGAGCCAGGACGAGCCGGAAACGGAGCAGAACCGCCGGCAGCGCTTCAACCCGTACTACCGGCACGAGGGCGGGCGGCGAAGAGTTTCTGGTCGAGCGGAAACCGTCCGTGTCGCGCATGATGCTCAGCGGGCTGGTGTTTGTGGTGCAGAGCCTGCGGAACCGGGTGCCGCGCCGGCAGAAGCAGTGGTCCCGCAGCTTTGCCCCGGCGCACGTCGCCCTCAACAATGACGATAACGATATCTACGACGGGCTAACGCCGGTGCAGGAGGATGAGATGTTTTTCGATGTGCCGGCGGGTGGTGGTCAGAATGGTGCGGGCGGTGGCGTCCCGCCGACCCAGCAGGAGCAAGATCTGGCCGGTGCGCCAGTGCCGGACAATTCGCACCAGATCTACATGCTCGAGACGGACCGGGCGCTCGTGAGCAGCGGGTGGCGGACGCGCACGGCCGAGGAGCAGCTGCATCTGCAGGACGTTGCGGCCGGGCGCAACAACGCCATGTTTCAGTTCTTCTACGGCCAGCGCATACCGGGCACGATACTGGAGAGCGTGCTGGACAACTCGAGACGTCCGCCGCGCCACTGCATCAAGCTGTTGCGGCCGAACGCGCTGGACGACCGGTACGACTACCGGCCGTACTTTACGTACTGGATCAACACGACGCAGATACTGGTGCTGCTGCTGACGCTGCTGTGCTACGGGGTCGGCCCGATCGGCATTGGGTTCGAGCAGAAGAGCAGCCAGGTGCTGGTCACTAGTCTGAGCTTGCAAACGGTACGTGTGATGGGCGATTTGGGTTTGGGATGTGCGTTGTAGTGATGTGCTCTTTGGAGCGCACCCACAACTCCGATTCCGACTCCGATGACTGTAAGTCCGATTCCGACTCCGGCAAAATCCGAACTACTAGTTCCTCCCGGAGTCGGAGTCGCTTGGAGTCGTTCGGAATCGGAGTCGTCCGGAGTCGTGTTTTATCGTATACAGTAATGATCGGCGGGTCTACCCGAACCTATCGAGTCGGAGCCATCCATAAGCAACTCGGAGTCGTTCGGGTCGACCCGAAAGGTACAAGTAGGTTCAGTAGGTTCAACGACTCCGGTAGATGCGAGAAAGCATAAGCGACTCCGACCCGTTGGAGCAGGGAGTTCGGGTCGGGTCGAGTCAAGGTAGGTTCAATACCCGACCCGAACTCGCTGCACCAACGGATCGGAGTGGCCCGAACTCGTTGAACCCTCGGGTCGGATTTGATTCCGACTCCCACTTGGCGCACCCGCTGCACCCATGAGTGGGAATCGATTCCGACTGGCTCGCACCCGACTCCGGGTCGGGTCGTGAAATGAATCGTATGACCCACCACTAGTATATAACCCTTTGTTTCGAAAGCCGATTCCGGACGTCTTCGATTCCAACTGATTCCGGCCAATTGGACGACTTTGAGCGTCTCGGAATGACTCCAAGTCCCAATAACTCTGGATGACTCCGGACGACTTTGAACGACTTTGAACGACTCTGGACGACTCTGGACGACTCTTGACAACTCCGAACGGCACTTTACGACTCCGGGGTATTCCGAACGACTCCGAATATTGCAGAGCGGACATACCTTCCGGGGTCGATTCTGAATTTATCGGAGTCAGATCGCAGTCGACTCCGAATTTTTGCCAACTTCACCCATCACTAGCGTATTGTTTGCTAATGCGCCTCTTCGCTTCTCAGGTTCAACACTACGAGCCACGAAACATTTGGATTGGGCCGCGCCGGGACGACCTGGTCCATCTAGGGTCGAAGTACGCGCCCTGCATGCGCAGGGACGGCCGAATCATGGATCTCATATCGAAAACGCGCAAGCAGGAGCGCGAAACGGCCTGCTGCATACGCAACGATGATTCCGGCTGTGTGCAGAGCTCCCAGGCCGACTGCTCCGTGCGTGGACTGTGGCCTACGGTAAGACCCTGTGCCATTATTTGCTTCATCCATTTCTTCATTCAAAACGTCTTGTCCGGCTCTTTCGGCAGACCATTTCAACGTGGAAAAAGTGGTCGCCGGGCGATTCCGGCCCTGGGGGGCGCATTTCCGGCAGCGTGTGCGGTCTCGACCCGAAGTACTGCGATGCGCCGCCGCCTCGATCGCACCGCACGAGTGGCCGGACGACATCACCAAGTGGCCTATCTGTCGGAAGAACAATCAGTTTACGCAACGCTTCCGCTTCAAGGATCACACTGCCGAGCACATGGTGTGCGAGGTGATCGGCCACCCGTGCTGCATGGGCATCTCGGGCGAGTGCCGCATCACGACGCGCGAGTACTGCGACTTTGTCCGGGGCTACTTTCACGACGAGGGCGTCCCTCTGTTCACAGGTAGTTAGGGACATAGCGTCGCCGTCGGCGGCGGTGACAATGTGTCATCTTAACTGGATTGTTTTCTTCTTTGCTCGGTAGGTTTCCTGCTTGAACGATGTGTGCGGCATGTTTCCGTTCATCGTGACGGACTGCCCGACCAGTTCTATCGGCTGTTCACGTCACTCTACATCCACGCCGGTATCGTTCATCTCATAATCACTGTTGCCTTTCAACACATTCTCCTCGCGGATCTGGAGCGTCTGTTGGGATCACTGCGAACGGCGATAGTTTACATTGGCTCGGGCATCGTCGGCAACCTGACCAGTGCCATCTTCGTGCCCTACAAGGCGGAGGTAATGCGGTCTCGGAAACACTGTTCATTCTAGTGGTGGAAGCTCGGAAGCGGACCTACCTGATACTGATGCCGTGTTCGGAACCAATTCCGGAGCCGATACCAATGCAGATATCGATTCCGGTGCCGATTCCGGAGCTGATTCCGATGCCAGATTCGATTCCGATTCCGAAGTCGATTCCGGTGTCGAATCCGGAACTGAATTTGATGCTGGAATCGATTCCGATTCTGGATTCGATTCCAGAGCCGATCCGGAGTCCATTCCATTGTCGAATCCGGAGCAGATTCTGGAGCTACCTCCGAAGTCGATACCGGAGTTGACTCCGCAGACGATTCCGGAGTCGATTCCAGAACCGATTTCGAAGTTGACTCCGAAGCCGATTCCTGAGTTGTCTCTGGATCCGATTATGGTGCCTGATTCTGAATAAAGCTGATTCTGATGCTGGATTCGATTCCGATTCCGAAGTCGATTCCGATGTTAAATCCGGACCTGATTCCGACGCTATAATCGATTCCGATTCTGGAGTCGACTCCGAGGCCGATTCTGGAGTTAACTTCGAAGTCGATACCGGAGTAAATTCCGCAGACGATTCCGGAGTCGCCTCCGGTATCGATTCCGGAATCAGAATCGGATTCGATCTGGGAATCGCAATTTGCTCTGGTAACGGAATCAGGATTGACTCCAGAAATTGAATTAGCTCCGCAATGATAATCAGTTCTTGAACTGAAAAAGAAATATCAGAAGCGAAATCAGTCCGGGAATCTATATGAGAATGGATCGTTTACAAGTAGATTTTGATTCTTTGCTGCTATCAATGCGTAGCATCATTAGACCAAAACGCCTATTCTAGTATGGATATGCCTAAACCGGAACCAGATAGATTCCAGGGCAATTTTCGGAACCAATTCCGAAGCCGATTTCGGAACCAAATCTGGAGCCGATTTCGGAACTAATTCCGGAGCCGATTCCGCAATCGATTCAGGAAACTAATTCCGGAGCTACTATCCGGAATCGACTTCATTTTTCCCATCACTAGTGGATTCAATATGCTCACCCTGTTTTTTTTCTTCTTTCCAATTAACCCCCTGGGTCAATGGTCGCAGGTCGGTCCTTTACCATCACTGGCGGGCACGCTGTCCTCGCTGCTCGTGCTGCTCATACTCTGCCACTGGCGCAATCTGAAGAAACCACAGTACGCCATGCTGAAGATGCTCTTCCTCGGCTGCCTGCTGTTCGGTATGGGCACGTTACCATGGCAGCAGAACTTTACCGGCCTGCTATCGGGGCTGCTGTTCGGTACCACCTTCACGCTTGCGCTCACCCCATACCTCAGCTTCGCCAAGTACAGCCGAAAGGGCAAGGTAAAGTGCAAACCGATATGCCCTAAAAGCTTGAAGCGCATACTAAACTGACCCGAATTTGTCGGCATACTTATTTGTCTTCCAGATCAAGCTAGTGTGGAGCTGCTTCGCGCTGCATTTCGTGCTGTATGCGCTCATCTTTCTCGTGTTCTACCTGTTTCCGACCATCTTCTCGCTCAACTTCCTCGAGGGCAATCAGATCTCGAGCATCAACGACAACAACGGCATGCACGATCACTTCAATCCGTACGATACGTTCAACTACTTTAACGGTAAGCATGGGCTGGACGGTGGCGGCTCCTCGCACGGCGGCATGCTGCCGGCGAGGGCGGCCGGGCCGGGGGCGATGTGGGCGGCGGTGGCGGACGCATTAAGGATTACGATCGCGGCGGAGGGAATCGATACGGCGGCAAGGACGGTGGCGGCG
>NC_054085.1:9686947-9728309 GCF_017562075.2 Anopheles merus
TTCCAACGAGAATGCACCTGCAGCACCTGCCTCGGGAGAGCCTATCCTGCGGAAGAGTATCACCAGCAAACCGTTTGGCGTGCCGAATCGATTCGGCAATGCACCGAACGGTGGACAACCCCGCAATGCGACTTCCTTTGTGGAGGTGCGCAAGACCCTGCTGCCCAGTGCAACGGTCACTGTTGGGGCACCCGTCATCACCAACAACAACTTCGTCAAGTCATCGACCGCACAGGCACAGGGTGATGCGTGCGAGTCCACCACCGTCAGCAACAACAACACCATCAACACGAACCGCCATACGATCGCGTCACTGAACCAGCTCAACAGCGCCAACGGTGTCGGTGCCATCAATAACAACGCGGCGAATACGGCCACTATCATCGAGTCGGACGGTGGCAGCGGTGGCAACAATGGGGAGATTAACGAGTTCAAGGGCATCCTGCAGCGTCGGGCCGAGTGGAAAAGCGAGCAAAGGAAGGCTTCAAGTAGGCCGGATTCATTACCAACCCTGTGTGATCCGCCCCCTCCCCCCCACCGAGGAAGATGCGTGTCGCCCTTCCGGAAATTACCAGATCAGAGTTTATGGTAGGTGATTGTTTTCGTAGGACCAAAATGCTTCTCGCCCAGTTCGTGTACTAGAGGTGGCAAGCTGCAGACGCTAGAGTAGAGTACCTTCGCTGTTGTAGGATAGGAAGACGTAGGCAGAGGACGACATCGCAAAAAAAAGCAGCGGGAATTTCGTTTCCCCACTCGTCCAGTGATTTTCAATTTCGGCTTAGCTTACTTCACTTCCACATGTGTGTGTGTGTGTGTGTGTAGGAGCGCAATTACCGTAGTAAAAAAAACGAAACACCACCATCATTGTTAGGATCTGTGGAGACAGCTTACGATTACCTAGGACGCCTTGTTATGTCGCGTTGAAGTTCTGTTAAAGTTCTGTTGATGTCGTTGAGATTTGAGAGAGGCTTTCAGGTGGTTCCAGCTCATTTTTTGTGAGTAAGAATTTGTGCGGGAGATGTGTTTGTATGTATAGTTGTGGATCGGGTAGTCCGTACAAGATTCGAGCAGAGCAGAACGCAGAGATTGTGGATTCCAAATTGTGATAGAAAACAAGTGTTGCATGGTAATTAAAGAAGAAGTTACACGGAATTGGAACATTTTGAGGGGAGGACTTGTTGGAAAGCATCCTATCGATAGGAATGCTTCTGCAGTTCTGTTTTTAGGCAGACGTAGATATATTTCGTTTTTTACAGAGATTAACAACAATGATGGCTCCATATATATCGTAGCACTTAAGTATTGCACGATCTGTTCCGATCTGCTCGCAGAGAATGATATCCTGTTGCAATTACCTGTTTGAAGAGTTTAAGCTAATTGGAATGCGCTTTTGTTTTTTTTTGTGTATATAAATCGTTGATCTTCCTGAAGTATGAAGTCGGTCGGTGGAGTGGAGTCGTTTCTTCAAAAATGTTGCACTACTTTTGCTTAGGGAGTTAGTAACAGATAAGCAGTGACAGCCACTCTGCGCCCGATTTCCCTGAGCTTGGTTTGGTCCACTACGTGTCACCTATATGTGTATTTGTTAGCAGGTTTAGTAGTTAAGAATTCACATATATACACACGCATACACATTAAGCACGTTACTGTAGCCTAGAAGGATGAAAAAAAAAACAAAACAGAAACCATAAAATATATGATATACTCTACGCTTTTAAGACGATTATTAATGCTGCAGCAAAACAAAACAAAAAAAAAAAACCCCAAACTACCACTAATTACCACCACTAGCCGTGGATTCGCGGAGTGTCCTTGTGTTAGTTAGGACGTTCGATAAGTTACGAGTGTAGCTGGAGTGTGTGCAGGGGGAGAAAACAAAACAGCAGCGGCTCAGTGCTCAATGAAACCGAAATCAAAAACATACTATATTTCTTCAGATTAAGTAACAATCGAAACGAGTTTAGTAGAACACACGCTCACACACACTAGACACACAGAGTGTTAGAGAAAACATCGTTAGTACTTTCCACCTGAGCGATATATTTTATAGGTGTACGAGGCAAAGATAGCAAAATGGAAGAAACAATGTACGGATATTTTTCTGTCACCGCTATCGCTCCTTCTTTGTTACTATTTTTTTACATTGTTAAGCAAACAACCAGCAGACGCGTGCAAATGCATGAAGGTTGACTACTCGCAGTGTACTACCATAAGCGCCGTGAAGTTTACTATTTGCATTGCGCGAAACAAATCAAAACCATCAAAACCCGATTTTTCGATATCGATGTATATGTTTAGGCATTATAAAATAATAAAAAACGAGAAATAAATGCAACTTCCTGAACGTAAATTCAGTAACATTATCCAAGTTGTTTGTATTTTACATCTGTTTGCAGTAACTACTCCACAATGACTATTCTATGCAGTAGTTAGTGGGACTCGTATCATTCAACGCAACTATCGTTAGCCGCATATGTTGGCGTACTGTCACCGATGTCCGCAAACATGACAAACCACTTATGTTGAACGCGCGCATTAGGCGTTACATTCCAGTACTGCGAGCCGCATACGCATCGGCACATGCTTGTCCACATACCGCATCACTAATGGAAATCTCACTGATGTCACTGAACCGCACTGGCTGGCTGGCCGGCCGGCTAAAAATACAAATGCTGGCCCGAATATACCCACCCTTCTTCCCGTATGACATTTTTCCTTGCTGCCCCTCTCGGCGGTGACATGTCCGCATGGTAATTAGTGCGTAACGCTTGTCCGCTTACACCAGCTCCTCTGGCCCCATCGCAAGATCGCATCGCGCAAACGGGCAGACGTGGAAACGCAGCGCCTTGTATATTCTTGAGAAAATATGACCCACTGACAACATTTATTCGCGCGACACATTCGCACGATGACGTACGCTCGCCGTTGACTCATCGATGAAAGCGGCGTTAGAATTTTGCCAGTAGTACAGTACAAGCAGGACACTATTTGTGGAGGGTGAGTTCATTTCCTTTCGTCGTCTTTCCAGACTCGAGCCATTGGGACAAGCTTAATTTTTCGCGCTACTACCAATGAGTAAACGCAAATCGACCGTTCGAGCGTAATTAAAAGGAACCATATGGTGACGATTAGAATGCGGTTTATCACCTGCATGGGTGGGGTGGGATTTAACTTCCACGAACCGGGAAAAAAGGAAGCTTATTCAAACCTTTAAATATGTGTGAAATTCGTGTGGAAAATGTCTCACGCTTTCCAAATAAACGATGACACACCAACAACAAAGCGTGTCGCCCAGCGTCTTGTAACGCGTTGTGGTTTTTTGTTGTTGCTATTTTCGCTGTACTCTTTGTTTTTCCATTTCAATTTCGTGCAAGCGGTAAAAGTGTGCTTTCCCTCCACCTTTGGCCGCTGCAGATGACAGCCGTTTTATCGATGAGACAAAGTTTGCGCGCCACCGTACAAGAAGGATCCATTTCATGTTGGATCGCTGCCAGCACACGGTTCTGGATGAAATGCACTGTCGTCGTTTGTTTTTTTTGCAATTTTACATTTGCGCAGGTTTTTACTTTTCTTGCCAGCAAAGGCAGATGAAAAGGGTTGATATGATTAACATGTTTGAATGTAAAATTTATCTATTTTAAAGGCTTTTGTTTAACGCAACCCATTTAATCAATAGTACCAAGTGTAATGTTTTAATGTGTATGTAATTATAGTATAGATGCATTGCGCCCTGCCATTTTAATTAGATTGATTTAATTCGTGATGATCATCAAGTAGAATGATGTTTGTGATTTTTTAAATAAATGGCTTCATTTTGTGCCACCATTTGATGTAATGCAAAACAGCTTAGAACACGTTAGCGTTACAAATTGCATACCTTCGGGCTAATAACTGTGCATGACCGGTTACATCGTTAGCTGTGTTGCTAACGTATTTTTGTATATGCTGGTATACATTTGCACTTGCAAAGAGTTTTTACACGTTTTAAGAGAACGTTTTCACCGTAATCAAGTTGTATGAAGTAACCATACTACAGCAAAAAAAAAAAAATAAATTTTCTAATGAATCAATACACTAGGCGTTTGAACGGACAACGGCGAACAGTTACAATAATTACATACATTCAGGGGTTGAGCTATTGTGTTACTGATCGCGTTATTGGTTACGTTGTTACCGGGTGAAGCGGGTTTAATACACTGATTAACATTTTAGAAACACCATTTTTAGTCTGCTAAGAAAATATAACCATTTTTTAAAAGTTAACAATTATTTCAACATCAAAATAGTAAATTGAGTATGAAATCAATCGAAAGCAGACTTGTTGTAGCTGCTGTTATTTGTTCAAATATATCTCCTATTTTTCTGTACCGTCTTCGCAGTAGAACTACTCCCTTGCTGTAACTACGGCAACCGCGTTTGCTCCCTTATTCCTTCCTACCTGAAGAGCAGCGAAACGGAATTCGCGACCAACACAAACGGCAGCTGAGCGCCAGCCATCCTTTCGATCCGATCTTTCCTGTCTTCCACCTTCCACAAGACACCACACAACGAGACAACCCCTTCGTTTCCTGGAAGAGGGTTCTCCTTCTTTTTTCCCATAACCCATTCGCGTTCAAAAATTCAAACCTGCATGAAGGGTCTTAACAGACACGACCGTGCCTGTGCGATTGTTTGTCGTCGGATGCACGCCGGACGGGGGGACGCAAGGACTAATGCGCGTTGTAACCCCGTACGCGCGTGCGAACGAGAAAGCCTGCATCCATTGCGTCACCATCGTCTTCTTCTCATCTCGGGCGTTCGGGCGCTCGGTAGCGCGTGTTCACGCGCGCGCTCCCATCACCAATTCGGCCACACTAGTTAACGGCTGACCGGCACGGTGGAAGGAACGGACCGTCTGTCTCTCTGTTGGGCCCTCCTCTGTTTCTTTTTGTTTTTCAGTTTCGGTAGGGTTTGCTCACCTTTCTCCCTTTACTTTTTTTTTTGCGTCACTGGCGTGTTGGAAAGTGAAATCGAACCCGCCGGTGGATGCTGCGCGCGTGTGTGTGTGTGTGTTTGTGAACGTCGTGCACAGTTTGCAAGCGCACGGAAAGTGCAAGTGGAGTTTAATTTCAATAGCAATTGTATTCATGTGAGCTGGAAATGCGGTAGCTTCCATAATCGGCCTTTCCTGCAGTGCGTGTTTGTGTAGGTTTGATTTGATCGACAACGACAGCTACAGAGCGCACTTACCCCGGCAGAGCGATCGAACGCGCAACCAAAACAAAACGATCGCCATAAACAGTGCTTGCCGTAATTGTAGCTCCAGTGTGCCCTTAATTATGTGTGCCTTATCTGCACCGCCGTTGGCAGATGTGACTCATGCGGTAGATGCAGGTTTACAAAGATAGGGATAGTTATGTGACCTTTATTGGCTGTTGCGAGTTTCCGTGTGGTGGATGTGATAATACAAATACGTTAATTACGATATGTGACTGATCATTCACACCGATCAGCTTTGATGCGTTTGCCGTGATTGCCGTGACGTTTGAAATGTGTTTTTTAGCTTTCAACATTTTCTATCTATTGAAAGATACTATAAATTTTAAATAATTCAGCAAATTAATATCTAATTCGTTTCGTTTCTTTCTAATTCAATTCTGAAGTGGTGAAGATCATGCCGTACTGTAGAGAAACAAATGTTGTGTTTAATGTCAACCACAAGCTCGTCATACAATATTACAAAAACACGTTTCAAATCTGTCTAAGCACACCAACTTTATAATGAAATCGTTGAAACGAATTATTCATAATTTCGAATACAAGAACAACAAGCAAACAAGGCAGATGAGCAGACACAAAAAAAAAAACACACATCAAACACATTTAGAACAGAACAGAGCAAACGGTAAACATATGCCACACAACCTCGTGTTTTGTAAACAGAACGATTAGCTGAATAGTAAATATTTTCCAAAACCCCCATTTTTACATGATCATTTGGACCTTAATCATAAAAAAAAACAATTTTAAAAACGATCACCTCTAAAACGATGAACGAATTATCTATTCCCACACAAACACACACACATACTCATTTTATGAGGACATGAACTTTGACACAGTAGAGTAGGAAAAGGAAAAAGGAAAATAATACAAATTTCTTCACAAAAGCCGTTGCAATATGAGTGATTCAAAGGATATATTAATAACTCGTGCAGGGAGGGAAAAATAAATGCTTAAGAACATGAAACCCGTGAAAACAGGAAAAAAATATAACAGAGAGAAGAAAAGAGAGCAAAAAATGAAAGTGTTGTGTGTGTTCGATAATAAATTCCCATTAACCCACGCGTTACGGAGGAACGTTATTTGACAGTTGCGTTAATTGTACACGCATTCCACACGGTGCTAGCTTGCGGGAGATGTTGTGTTGAAGAACGCACCACTTTCGGTGCATTTTCCACCCTCAAAGAGTGGACCCGTGTGTGTATGTGTGTGTGCGTGTCCGAGGAGAAGGAGTTTTCTCTTCCCACGCGTTGCTTTTTCCGCTCGTTAATGAAAAACACTCACGTGTAGGAGAGAGGCCGGCGCGATCGTTACGCGAGACCGCGATCATTATTGATAGATAGTGGGCAAGTGTTGGCCGTGTGCTTTGGGACCTCGGGGACAACAACACCAAAGAAGAAAAAAAACCCGTTGACCCCAACTGTCCCTTTAAATATAGAACCGCGGTTTGCGGTTGGAGGTGATCACGGCACCGAGACACATCAATTTTCATTTTTCCCCTTTTATTTTCGTTTTGCCAGTCTGTGTCTGTGTGACCTGAAAATGTCGCTGGAGTACCAAGAGGATGCTTTCGGCAAGCTGGCCGTCGGCCGACGGTGGAAAACCCGCGCTATGTGCTCGTCGTGCTAGGGAAAAGTGTTGTTGTGTTGTCCCTGGCAGAAAATGGGGAAATGTGTCTTTGGTGGCAAGAAGCGAAGGGAACAAAATTAAGTGAAAGCCGTAAAACAAAACAAACCAAAAAGAAAACGAGTGTTGAGTGATAATTTTAGAAAGCATCGCAATATTTTTGAGGCATCTGTGAGCGACACAAAACGTTTGAAGATTGTTTTGTTGAAGAAGTAGAGTTTGCGTGAGTGAGGTGAGAAGAATACGTTTTGCTTTGTGTTGTGTACTGTACGAAAAAAAGACGAATAAGTAAGTGTCCCGCTGCGTTGTCACAGTCGGATTGTTGTGCTATTATCATGACACAGGCGACCGATTCACGTACGCCACCGGCACCGAACGCTGCTGGAACCCGGCCCCAAATTAATCTCACAATGCCGCCAGTCTACGTGGCGCCACCATCGGTCCAGGCGCAGCACACGCCGGCCAAATACTCCCCGGCACACTACTTCCAGCAGCTGCACCAGCAACAGCAACAGCAAGCGGCCCAAATGCTCCACAACCCGCTCTACCAACCGGGAGTCCCGGTAACGCCCGGCTCACCGACCAGGATCTCGCTCGGTACCGACGGTGGCCTGGGGGCCGGTGGTGAGCAGCCCGACTACACCGACTACTACTCGATGTATCCGGCCAAGGCGGGCGAGTTTATGTTCAAGCAGTTCGAGGGCTTCCGGGACTTTACGCTCAACACGGCCAAATCGGGCCTCGGCGTGGGGGAGAAGTCCGTCTTCTGGATGTACACCAAGATCACGAAATGGTCGCGAAAATGGTTTACGCACTTTTTCCTCTTCCTGATACTGTTCCTGTACTCGGTGGCTGGCGCTGCGCTGTTCGTTGCGGTGGAAGGTATGTATCGTGTGGGGCGAACAGGGGTGGGTTGAAGTGTTTTAATTTAATGCTTTACATACCACACGACGGGGGCTTTTTTCATTGCTTTCAAACATTTCGAAGGAGTGAGATAAATGTGGAAGATGCCAAATTCGAAATGGCATATTTTGGTCCTGTTAGTTGTTAGGTGTACAACGATGTTTTTGATATTTTGCTAAACATTCTCTACACTCTCTGGTTGAGAGCAATCAATTTTTGAGTACAATCAAAACCACAACTCTTGGTACAAAAATAATGGCCACATTTTGTACTCTTTTATCTTCTGATATCTACAGCACAGATAGAAACTGAAAAATGGTCTTATGAGCTCATTAAATACATTGAAAACATTAAGTACATTAAACTCGGTGACTAATGGTGATCCAAACCATTTAAGAATTCAAACGAATATACCCATTTGTTATCGGGCATAACCTACTACATTACGTTCATTTTTCATCAAATTAGGTTTTAATACTCATTATTAAATTATTTGTCTTATCCGACTTTATCGTTTGTTTCATTAAATATGTTAAAACATAACATACAATTATTCAATACGGATTTTGACATAGCTCGACATAGCAACTCACGCTGAATTGAGAACCCGAACGTCAACGGGCGGTTTGTTAAACTGCTCTATATTCCATCACTTATAACATCATTGGTTGGTACAGAGAGTTTATCAACTCACGACTATTGAGTTCCAAACACTGCGAGTGGATCGTTTGGCACTACAACAACGACATTTTATATTATCCTAAAACAAGACTTCGTTTTGGGTAATTGGACTCATACATTGCTAACATTTCACACAATCAAACATCCTAATTCAGTTTACTCATCACTTATTTGAATATCTCTCAGAAGAGCTCACTAAATTCAAGAAGGAAATGTCATGTACTGAAACCCAAACGTCTTCACACGTCTAATGAATTCAAACGAATATTATGACTTGGAACTGATACGGTACTAACATGCCTAAATAGTCCTGAAATAATCAATTTGGCATAGCACCTTAGGCTAAAACAACATATTCAACTGAAAATTAGAGAATTATTCAAATTTTCAGCCATGATATTCTTAGTACAAAGGAAAAAAGACACACAAAAATCAGATTTTTTGCTTACTTAGGAAATCGAATGGACATATATTTATGGTGCGATTAATAAATCATTCAAATTTGATTTATGCACTCCCAATCACTTTTTAGGTCCGTAGTGTCACGTATCTGATGAGACATATTCGATTTAGCACGTACTGGCGCTGTCTGGAACGACTGGAACCTGACAACAGGAAATAATTGTTTCTGTTTTATTTGCCAGTAATCATGCCTATTGGCCAATATTTAACACAAAATAAACACAAATTTAAATGTCTCAATAATGTCCGTAAAAATAAGCCACCTAAAACTGTCTTGCTTTAAAAAAACAAAACTTTGACCCCTGCATCTAGCACGTCTGGTCTCTCCTTTACTACTTTTACATTTAACGACCTTAGAGAGATTTTTATTAAGCACGTACCGATGTGTTTGTGTGTGTACATGTGTCTCTGGTTTGGTTTTTCTTTTTGCTCAACGCACCAAAGACACATAAAATGATCTGATTTTCACCTCGTGCCCCAACCATGCCTCACGGTGTGCAACCGAGTTTGCTCTCTAAGTCGAAATATTTTAAACAAATCCGTGACGACACATACGCACCAAGCCATCATTAGATGTCACATTCAGACACCATCATCGGGCATTATCATCAACAGCCACCGCAGTAGGCAGCAGCAGTGGGCAGTGGACAGCAACAGCTCTTACCCTTGCCTTACCCTGCGTATTATGTTTTATTTAGTCGTTGTTGTACTGTTGCGATTCACCACTGGGGTGGTTATTTTGTTGTTGTTGAGGATGCATGGGTAAGCCAAACCCAGATGGTACCGCAGCAACACAGACACAGGTCGTCACGGAATCGACCCGTCCGCATGCAGCACGCGGTGGTCGGTCACATTCATTTATTTATTTTTATTTTGCCTAATATTTTTCCGTTAATCATGTGCTAAAATTATCTCCCGAGAATACAGTCACACATTCTCTCACACCGAAGTAGAGTTTTCCAACGAAACACGGTCTGTCCATTGCGTTTCGATTTCAATACCGTGCTCCGGTGGTGCGGAGGACACACTGCGGCTGTTGGTTGGTATGAGACTCTGTTTGCCTTCCTGCGAAAAACCAAGCACAGAGTTCATTTTCCATCCCATTTGCAACTCACTGGTTCGGAGAGAGGGTCGATGAGACCCCCTTTTTGTTCACCCCCTTTAATTTTTCTGGGAAGATGTCAACGCTGTCGAATGTCATCATTGGCGCGGGCGAACCGGCGCTGATGGATGAGAACTGGTGACAAACGATCGCGTGACAAGCAGGTGTTGTTTTTCTGTTGCTCCCGATCACTGGTTGGAACAATGTTATGGCAACGAGTTATGAGCTAGTTGTTCTAGTTTATGATCCAATTTTCGGGTTTGACAGTCAACATGAACACTGTAACCGATGTAACATTGAAGAGAGGCTTAACAAATGGATTATGCTTCAAGGTGCAACGACGCGTTGCAATGAAAAATAGATAGAAACATTCACAAGCCTTTTTTTTGCATCATCTGACAAGGAGACACTAATTTAAAGTGCTGTTTGACTCGTGTGATCTTGTAAATCTTGTGTTGGACACGTGTGAACATGTTTAATCCTGAGTGACATTGGTTTACTTACCAAAAATCTTGACAGGAACATTCGAGATGATGATGAAAATTCCAAAAAAAAATGGAATTTTGAAAGAGATCGTGAAATATTGGTTTTTGATGATAAAATAGAGGAAAAAATAAGAAAATTATAAAAAATAAATTTATTTTCCAAATAACTGCAACGTTTTCTACAATAAAATATTTGTTTGAACAAATATTTTTTCTGTCCTTTTCCACGCTCACATACAAATTCCACTACGTACACGTAGCAACAACTGTTGTGATGCAAAATAAACGTGAATCAGGATAAATTGTTGTATGTAATTGAGATTAAATAGTTGATGAAGGTCGTATTCCTTCTTTCAGTCAACTTCGTTAGAACAATAAACGGGCCGTTAATTAGTAGTAATAACTACAATAAAATGTACTGAAATCACTCACACACATGCTATAAATTGTTGCTACAAAATTGCGCCCAAATGTATGCAGTTGCGCAATACAAAAGCATCAGCAAAGATAGCTAATAGAGGAGAGAAGATGAACTACTAAACTGAATAAGTTGATATGAACTATCGAAGAGCCGTAACTCATCCAAAGTTACCTAAGCATCTGCTAAATAAACCATTACGCTCATCACAAAACTGCACTCAATGCTAAATAATGCCACGCGCGAATTTATTGCCATTTTAAATCAGTTTATATCACCACCAATCATCACTTCCGTGCGGCTTTCGTGGCTTTCACCTAACGCAAAATGCATGACGACCTCCAGTGCTTTCTTTCTCACAAGCAACTCCAAAATCCAAATCCGCGCTTATTTAATTTAACCCATCAATCGCAAACAGTTTAATTGCTTGCTCGTTAACCTCGCCGTGCCGAGTTACGACATCATCTTCACGCCCATTTCCCATTCCTCCCCACGCTTAAGTGAGGTCAAGAATGACGCGTGCGATTACACTGCCAGGCGCGCGAGCGCGCGCTCGCGTTGTGCACTTCAGCTGAATTTTCATCCAAACACACTGGCCGCCACTGCACGTACTGACTGACTTGTATCATAATAATAATGCCGTCTGGCTTAGGTGAGGCCGATAATCCGCCGGAAGTAGATGTTGCTAGCAATGGTTTCAACGAAACGCCAGCCATCGCCGCTACTGCTGCTGCTGCTGCTCCTACTAATGCCAGCTTTATGGCGCTCGAGCCGACGACTAGTGTCTTTGGTAAGTGTATCACACCCACGTCCTTCCCAACTGCCCTGTGTTTTCCCTTCCCCGTGGTGGTGTTGGAAAACGTTTGCCCAATGTTTATCAATCGTTAATCGAAGCGCACCCTGCCGCACGATCAACGCTGGCAAATCGAACCGGAAGCCTGCCTCGAACCCAGCGCTGAGACGGTGATCGTGATCGACTGTACAGCTTTATTTTTATTAACTCGCGCTTTGCCACGTTGCTTCTACTAACCCGAACACGGTGTAGCAGCCGGCTGTACTATCGCCGTCTGCCAGTTGCCCGAATTATTACTTATTTACCCACTAGGTCACGAATCTTGAATCACAGACCATTTCCCTACCTCGATGGGGAAGGTGAGGGAAAATCAACGCATTTCGTGGTGGAAATCGCGCTTCGGCAATAATCTGCTTCCCTCCGCGCGTTCGGAAAATTCAAACCACCTGCTCTTGCTCGCTCTCGTTCACTCGCTCACCTCCCAGCTCGAGGCATCGAATTTCAACGCGATGATCGCGGTCGGATGGTTTTTTGATTTGTTTACGGGGTGGCAATGGCTTAAAAATAAATCTCGACTGCCCCCCCATACTCTCCCCGTTTCTCGTTAGGTCGTGCGGGAGAAAAATGACTTCACCATACGTCATCAATGCGTTCGCCATCAAGGGGGAGGGATGGTGATGTGTTTTTCATTATCTGCCAGAGACCAGAGACCAGACAAAACGGTTTTAGTCGGCAGAAGAGCAAGAAAGATCGCTTGGTGGTTGTGTTGAGTGTGTGTGTGTGTGTATTTATTGCCATCCTGCTTAGGACGGTTTGGTTGTTTTCTTAAAGTTAGGCGTATTTGGTTTTCCCCACGGGGGGAAGGAACAATTTTCCCAGCGCGCTAAGACAGCTGATGGAAGAGAGAACAAAAAAAAAACGGTTGACGGTTTCGGTCGTGTGTTTTCCTCGTTTTTTGTGTGTGTGTGTGGCCGGCTTCTAACAGTTTCCTTACGTCATAATGCGTCGGTGGCGTTTGATTGCTTTCCACGAGTTTACGAGCTAGGCCGGTTTATTGTTAAACAAATAGTACAAAGTCGTACTGACCATTGGGTTTTTGGGCGTAAAGGAAAACGATCAACGCGCTCCCTAAACGACCCACGATCGGCACACAGATCGGGAGGAGCAAAATATGATCGATTCAAATTGCAGAAGAAGTTTACTCGAAGTCGGTACACCCACGAAAAAAAAACAACACTGACCGATTAGAAACTGTTTATTTACGCCAAATCGGCTCCGTGTGTGCGGAAATATTAATTCAATTCAATCTCCTGTTTTTTTTATTGTTTCCCTCCGGTTTCATCTTTTTTATGTTGGTTTTTTGTGTGTAATTTAATGAACATCGAATACCACCATCTCCTTGACGCTGTCTGGTCCCCCCACGTGTGAGCAGGAACGCACGAGAAAAAGATGGAAACCAACGTGAACCACGCGAAACGGATGCTGGCGAAAAACCTACGCATACTGGCGCTGGATCGCGAGAAGCTGGAGGTATGTTTGTCTTTCGCAGACTGGATAATCAATAAAATAATATTTTCCCATGATTTGTTTTTGTGTGTGTTTAACGACCCTTTCAGAATCCCGATCCGGACATCTGGGAGGGACGGGCGATCAATCTGGTCGAGGAGTACAGTGCCGTCCTGTACCAGTCATACAAGGAGGGGTCGTTTGAGAACAAGCAGAACAAAAAGACCTGGTCCTTCTGGAATGCGGTGTTCTACTGTGGCACGATCTACACTACTATTGGTGAGTATGAACTCTTCCCTTTTTAATTCTGTCAAAAACTTTGGATAAATGCTGGACGAAAATTGTAAAAAATGAAGTTATAAACACTAAACATAAATTAAAAAAAATTTAAAATAAAAAAAAGTAAAATATAAATACAGTCTGTTCCCGAGTCACACGGTTCTCGACTTACGCGGATTCGGAGATACGCGGTTTTCCAAATTTGACAGATCAAATGTCAATTCAGTACAATTTGCGGAAAGAATTGTCCAATGCAGTATGAATCGCATTTTTGCTAATCAACTTACAAGCAAACAATATCAGATAGATTCAACGTACCTATAGGGGTGGCAGTACCAATAGTGGTGGTATTGCACTAAAATGCGTCTCATACGACAAATTAACTGTAGTTAAGTTATTTATGATAGTGTGAAAAATTTTCTGGCCCTTAACAAAGGGTTTAAAAGTGAAATGGGGCCATTCCGTTACTTAATGACCGAAAAATCCATTATTTTGTGAAATGTGTCAACATTTTTTCAAAATCCTTAAGGCCGGGCTACATTGATCGTACTCGCATGTGTAATTTCGATTTTCACTAGCGCATCTGGCGGCGGCTAGAGAAAGCTTTTTTGGTCGTCGAGGGAATGGTCGTGCCGGATCTCAAATTTAAGTTGTTTTTTACCGTTTTTGATGCGAAAACGACTGAAATACTTGCACAACATATTTATCTATCAATTACAAAGCTTTTCCAGTCCAGGTACAGTAAAAAACATGGAAAAATAACGTATTTTCTGGAGCGGCTCGAAATTGTTTGGCAAAATGCTTCGGATAGCCGCCACCAGATGCGCTAGTGAAAATCGAAATTACACTACGGAGTACGATCAATGTAGCCCGGCCTTTAGGATTTCATAACGAAACTCATATGTTTGTTGACGTTCTAAATGACCACATTACAACGCACTTATTAGATTTTTATCATAATTGTTGTCAAAATACAATGTTGAATTAAAATTTATTGCCTTTTTACCATATTTACGTAACATAAACATACTTTTTTACTTTAGTGCCATTAAACGTACGCAAAAAGGCATGTTCCTATAGTGGTCTTAGTTATCAAATCAATAAAAACAAGAAATTTTAGATTTTTTTCGACGATATTTTCGACGTGTTGTACTGTTTTCACTAAAATAAGCAAAAGAAATGAGTTTTCGGCAGGTAATTTATAAAAAAAGGCCAGAATTCGCTTATTTGGCTGAATGAAAAATTGACTTCAAATCAATCACACTCTTCCGGGTGCGGGTTGACGACAGGTGTGATGCAGTACTTTAGTTAATAGCTTCATCAATCAAATTTATACATTTTCAAAAGATCAAATTACGAAAGAAATCATACGAGCAAGGATAATCCTTGATATTCATACGAAAACAGCTTCAAAACTAAGTTCCATTGATATTATACACTGTTTTGGAGGTATCTTTGTTTACCACCACTATAGGAATACAATACAACAACTATAGGAACCATACCACTATTATAGGTACAATGAAACAGTCACAAAAATATGTATTTTTTCGTAAAATTGATGTATTTCATGGTAAAAATAGTTGTGATTGCAAAAATAAAACATATTCCATTTGCTATGTGTAAAAATATTAATGAATTTTTCTTCCTGATACTTCAAATCCATTAAAACACATTTGTACCTCTACAAATGGCACCACTATTGGTACATTTACCCTATTCTGCACAAAATTATCAAATAAATGATAAAATGTTTAAAAGTACTAAATTGAATAAAAAATACCGAGTAAACAATTGTATTTTGGTCGAAAACCGCGAAATTCGAGTTACGCGGACTCCTCGGGAACGCACAAACCGCGTAACTCGGGAACAGACTGTACAATCAACTATTGACCCATTTCCATCTTAAACTCGAATTAGAACAAAACTTTTGAACAGTCCTGAAACTGCAGCATAGTTGCTAGTGATATTATTTATATGAGCAGCTTTTGACGAGCATTGACTCTTGACACCTTGATCACGTTGGAAAAGTGTGATTTGTTTGTTATTTTTGTCAGCAAATATGATGCTTACCATCTGCATACCATCGTGAGCTATTCTCTGTGGATCATTTAACAGTTCAAAGTGTCTCAGCTCATGAGAACCGAATGCCAACGAGATAATTTTTTGAATGAAACCCGAGACCACGAGCGTCGATTTTTTTATGCTTTCTCGCTATGAGGTGATCCATACTCTACGCAACGCTTACAGTAACACGAAGGTGTCTTCTAGCGTTATAATATGTTATTAGAAGCAAAACTCTGTTACTAGCGTTTCAGGCTTTGCAACCAATTGCAAAACAAGATGTTATTGATATTACATAGTTGCAGATGAGCTCAGATGAGCAATGCATAGTTGCAGGATATTGTTTCTTTTAAAAAAATCGATAAATATGCGCTTTGGTTAAGTGCACTTTTGCTACATGATCTTTTCAAATGTCCTTAAATAGTGTACAACAATTTTGCTCATTTAATGGCCCCCAAAATATTTCCTCCAAAACTAAAAACAAATAAATAATGGAATAAACACTCCTTGCTTGTATGAATGGCTCACTAGTGGCTTATATACTTCACTTTCACAATTTTCATCAACACGAATGTGTTGATATGTTATTTTATGTAATATTTTTATGTTTTGATGTGGTTTTGATAGGTTATTTTACAAACAACTACATCTTTTTACTTTCTGACTAATGCACAAAGATAAAAGATGCAAAAATGTTCAATTTTGACCGATGAGAGTGCCAAACAACCCAACACAAAAATGATTGCCAAAAGAGACATTATGGTAAAAAGACTAAAATTGAACACACTATATACTCTATACTAACAAATTATAAGAACAAAAAAAATACGATTTTCTGCAACGCACTGTGAATTGAGGGAACATTTTGAGCAGCACTGTAAAACCTGTTGCAATACGATTTTCCCGCGAGACAAAAAACGTCGTGTAGCGTCGCATCGGTTTGTTTTCTTTTTTTACTAGCACCCGAACCATTCCGGACGATTTTCCGAAGCAGTGTAACGCTTCGTAACGCGTCCGCCGCATACTGCATCGGTCGGGCATGGCTACCGCATCACAAACAGAACCAGTTTGGAGTGATATTTTGGAATTGAAGTGCACAAAATAGTGTTGGAATGTTTTACATTAATTGTGAAATGTTTTATCAAACTTTAATGCAACATATGATGATAGAAACTAATGTGATGCGAATGCGAAAATAAATTTGAAGGCCAAACACGCCGCCACTGCATTCAAACCGATTTGCTGCAGTTTTGCGTTGATGCGTCTTTTTTCCAGCGATGCGCATTACGGCCAACGTGTTGCAGTGCGGACGGAATCAGTGTTTGTGTGTTGATTCAATTTACCTTCGACATTCATTCGAAGGCAGTCGAGGCACATCAACACACTACAATCAGTCTACTAATGTGTCGCACAAAACCACGATTTAGCACACCAACTGCAGTTCAAGTGCAGCGCACGATCAACAACAGCTGATTCCTGTGTCGTCATAAAAAAACACTCACTCACAGCGTTTCTCCCTTCTAGTGAAGAGCACATGTTGCGGGCACAGGCAGAATGGAAAACTGAACAAAAAAAAGGCTGCGAGCGAGACAAAATCCCACTTTGCGTACGTTCACACAGCGAAACGAAAAAAATAAGACGAACGCAACCCGGTGTGCCGTTTTTCGGGTACGGTTTCGCTTATTTTTAGCCCCATTTCGACCGCAGAACACTTCGAGCGGTCGTCCTGAGCGGTTCCCGCGCGGAGCGTTTGTCTGCCGCGCCGAGTGACGTTAGTGGGAGAGAATTTTCCAACCGAAATTGAGACATCGGTCGTTTCAGCGTTTGCCCAATTGTTCGATAATTGGGTGGCAAAGTGGTCGCGATAATTAATACCCACGGCTTTGTTTGGTAGGGGAGGGCATATAAAATGTCCAACGTTTGGTTGCAAAACTCGGTCATATTACTGGTGCAGTGAGGTGTGAAAATTTGGGGAAGAAATCCCTAACCGTACGTGAGAGCGTGTGCGTGTGAGTGTGGAAAATTATTTATACCCCACAGTCCCCAGTCCGTGTCCGTGTCGCGGTGGAAGCCAGTAACCGTTTTGGGGGAAGAAAAACACACACACACACACACACACACCCAGTGAGCAGTAAGTGGTGAGTGAAATAGAATCGTTTGGACGGACGGTGAAACATGGATGCGTCTAGCAGTGGGAGTGCAGTGCCGGTGGTGGCCCGCAGGCGTCGCCGGGCAGCGAGACAGCTGCGTGAATCGACGCCCGATCCGGCCCGCGACGGAAGCGTCGGCAGCCAGTCGAACTCGTGCGACGATCAGAGCGGGTCCGAGTCCCGCGGCCGCAGCACCGTGGAAAGCAGTCCATCCTCCTCGAAGAAGAGCTTGATCGAGCGGGCGATCGATTATGGCAACTCGCATCGGAATAAAATTCTGGCCCGCAAGGAGAAGAAGCTGTCCAGTGCGGTCGCACCGAGGAGTCGATCGGTGCCGCGCGACGAGGGCGATGTACCGAGCAGTCCGGAAATATTCTCACTACTAAGGCGGGCCAAGCGAAGTCTGTCGGGTGCACGGTAAGTGTTTGGCAGGTGGTTTTAGGTTTTGGCTAGCCAGATTTTTGAGGGATAATATTGGCCCAGCTGTTGATTGATGCCCGTTAGCCGAGCGTTACTGGGGAGCGTTACCCCGAAGCGACGGTTTAAAAATAGTTTCACAATACCGTCCATCGAAAAGTGGGATCAAATGAAGCCAAAAATAAGTGTGGAATTGATTGCATTTCTGGCATATGAGCGGTAACAATTCGTAGTTTTAGATACTCACTTTCAAACCCCTTTGCAGCAAACCCAAAACGGACGACTCGAGCGATGGTGGCCGCATCTCCGACACGGAGGTACGCAAGCGGCGCGAACGCATCGAACGCTTCCAGACCGAACGATCGCGCGAAAGCTCGGAAGGCAAAGCGGCCAACCCGCTGCAAGCCAATCTGCAACGCTTCAACGAAGAGCGGCGCAAATTCGAGCTGGAAAAGTTGAAATTCTTGCAGGAGAAGCGTGAGCTCGATCGGATGCGGCTGCGGCGGTTCGAGAAGTACCGCGAAGAAATGCTGGAAGAGCAAAGCCGCAAGCTGAAGGCAAAGCTGCAGGAAGAGCGTGCCAAGAGCATCGAAGCTACTCCGATGCCTCCGCTGGCACCATCCGTTGCCCATCGGGCTCGTACTCCAACACGACCGGCCGACAGTCTGTCGCCGACCGTTGCGAAGAAGAAGATACTGATCGTACCGAAGGCACGCTCATCTAGCCGATCGGCCTCGACAAGCGAAGATGAGGGTCGTTTGTCGTCCGATGAGGAGAAGAAGCAGACAGTTAGGCGTCGCTTTTCGCCGCGAAAGCCGAAGAGGACACGTTCTTCCAAGCTGGAGTCGATGGCGAGACGCACCCATCCGCGGACGGATGGGATCACTTCGCCCGAATCGGAGCTACCGTCAGACTTTCAGCCGGAAGAACCGGAGCCGGTGGTTCGAAATGATGCTCCGGAGGAGCCAAAACCAGAACCGGAAAGCGTACTCACACATCGACGAGTAGCTGGACAGGAGGGTGCAAAAGAGGAGCAGCAGTTGCTTGTGGAGAAACCAAAGAAGCAACCGCTTGAGGAGGAATCAAAACCTCAAGAAGTAAAGGAAACGGATGAGAAGGATATTGAAGCAGGCAAAGAGCTTACCCCTCAAGAAGATGGGCTTAAGATACGGCAGCGACGCAGGCCCCTTGTGCTGTACGTTGAGCAGCCCGGGGAGATCTTCAGCTGGCGACAGATCACGCAAGAGTGGTACGACATGTGGCAGGACTTCCTGGACGATCATCCGGAGGAGCTCGTCCGGATGAAGGTGCAGGTGAACCACTGCCTGTTTTACTTCGCAGTGATGGTATTGCTGTGTGGCGTCGGTGGCATCGCGTTCCGGTTGACCGAGGGTACGTTCGAGTCGCAGTACAAGTGTGGCGTGAAGCGCGTCAAGCGCGAGTTCATCGATCAGCTTTGGCTTTCCAGTCACAATCAGAGGTAAGCAAGGGGCCCTAAATATCCAAGCGATCTTTTTGTTTTCTGAGATTCACTAACTCCTTGTTGTACGACAAAAATTACAGGGAAGAGGACTGGAAGTTATCGGCACGCAACCGGTTGCGCAAGTTTGAGGAGGAGCTGCAGATCGCGTTCGAGGCGGGAATGAAAACGTACAGCGGCAACACGGCCTGGAACTTTGTGAACGGCGTCATCTACTCGCTTACGGTGGTGTCAACGATTGGTAATGGGAAATTCCAGAAGAATAACTTCCGAATTATAATCTTCAAATAAACATCTAAGAACTTCTATTACTTGAGATCTTTAATTTTTGAATCAAGAATTAATATCTGAGTCACTCTATTTCTAACCATAAAATGTGTCTTCTTAACTCTCTCGCCAGGATATGGACATATTTCACCGTCTACGACGACCGGCAGGGCGCTGACGATTCTATACGCGATCATCGGCATACCGATCTTTCTGATCGTGTTGGCCGACTTTGGCAAGCTCTTACGAGGGGCATCAAGTTCATGTGGGCCTACGTGCGACGGTTGTACTATACAGGCTCGGTTAAAAAGGTTCGCAAGACTGCGCAAGTTCAGGTGAGCTTAAAGCCGTTTAAGGAAAATCCCCAATGAAATGTTTACTAATACATCTATTCTTGTCTCTTTTTAGGAGGTAATGAAGGGCCTCAATGTCGTCTACGATATGGTCAGGCGACCGAGTGCCGATAACGAACTGCAGGGAGCAACAACCACGACAACCGTGGCCGCCCAACAACCCCAGCAATCCACACCGCCCCAACCCGTCCAAAGACCTCCGTCGGAAGCTCCAACGGCAGCCGCTTCCGGTACCGGCATCGAAGCCATCCCCGTGCCGGACACCCCAACTACCCCGGTGCCCGAAACGTTCGAAATCGACGACGAGTTCAATCTGCCCATCTCGGTCGCGATCGTCATACTGGTCGCGTACATGCTGTTCGGGGCGCAGATCTACTGTACGTGGGAAAACTGGAGCTTCTTCGAGGCGTTCTACTTTGTGTTCATCTCGATCTCGACGATCGGGTTCGGCGATTACGTGCCCCAGCACCCGATCTACATGATGTGCAGCATACTGTATCTGATCTTCGGCCTGGCCCTTACCTCCATGTGCATCAACGTGGTGCAGCTGAAGCTGAGCGACAGCTTCCGGCAGGCCAGTGCAAAGATCGGCGCAACGATTGGGCTGCAGATGGCGGAAGCGGCCTCCCAGCATCAGCACTCACCGGTGCACACACCGATCGAGCTGGCCGCAGTACACACCTCCACCCCTACCAGTGCGGTGAACGTGAGCCTGAAGGACACACCGACCTTACCGGCCCGACCGTCCAGCTCCGTACCAAAGCCAGACAAGAAGGAGTAATGAGGGAGAGCGGGTTATCTGTTATACGAAAACAGTACGCACAAGTACAATGCACCAAGAAATGGCACGAAACGGGATGAGGGGGGGGGGGTGGAGTGTGGGGAGCGGGTATGATCGACGGAAGCGCTCTTATTTATATTAGCTAGGACTATATAAACAAAGAAAAGAAAACTGCATTATTAAGTCAAACGGACGCGGGACCGATGCGGGAACCTGCCGCGCAGTGAAGATTGTTATTTAATGTTAAGCTTAAGGACGAACGTTAACAAGACGGACATTGTGTGCCCGGGGTTTTTTTTTGGGTCTAGAGGGTTGGGGTTGAATTTGAAAAGCGAAAGCCAAACAAAGAAGCAAAAAAAAGAATAAAAGATAAAAGATATACGCTACAAGCAAGGGGAGCTTCCAGCTTTGCTAGTTAAGCGCGTGTTTTAATTGCTCGGAATGATCGAAATAAATGCTACTCTATATTTTGAAAATTAAAATAACAAAAGGGTTTTTTTAAATAAGAATAGATTATTTTTGAAACGAAATAAAACTTTTACAGGGTCTATTTTCTTCTACTTCTACTTGTATGGATATGCCAGCCTATACTGGCTTCCAAGACTTATTCAGTGCCACTGTACCACGGAACCGTCCCGTCTTTTGACGTTTGTATTAAAAAATGGACCGAAATTGTGGATTTTCCTTGGGTTTATCTTAACCCGCACTAACGAAACGTTAAATGCCCTTTTAATAATTGTATCCCATGAGTCAACAGACAAAATTTGATACCTCTATCAGTCGAACTCTAACCGTGATGGCCAAATAAGTGAAACAACTTAAGTTCAGGAGTGTCCGCGATAAAAAACGACCCGTAGTGTCTAAAACGGACTCCGTGTGGCAGTGTGTGGACGTAGTATTAGCCTATTTCGGCATCTACAACATCTTGGCACTATTCGATAACAGTCAAAGCATCGAAATAAAGCCCAGATTCGAATGTTTGACGCTGCTGAGCGACTAAAAGCTTCAAATAATGCTGAAAATGAAAACCGAGGAAAAAGTAGCTACATCGCTGTAGCTCAATGCGATTGTTTCAGGCGAATTTCGGCGAAATTTCGATATGACGCCCAAGTCCGCGAATCCGTCCAACATCCCATAACTGCATCACATAATGCAAAAGCTCTATTCCAACAATTTTGTTGCGAAAACTGAGGGAGAATTGATAAAAATCGGAGTTAGACTATAAAACATGCCTATCCGCAAGTCTTCGACCGATATGGCGAAAATTCTGGATAACTGATAACTGGAAATTTAAATAATTACCTTTCAAAGGATGTTCATGAAAATAAATTCTATAGCTTAATTTTTTTTCTACAGCCAGCCAAAAAAAGTCAATTTTACAATGCAAACCTTACTAAATTGAAAATATTTTCCTTCACATTTTCGCATCGAAACAGATCAAACGTGCTACTTCTAGTTCAAGCCACTCGAGAAAGTGCGAAAAAGCTCCAAGATCAAGTGAAACTATTGTTTTGTTTTGTTGTAGCTTACTAAAAAAAGGGAGGTTCAGAAATGTTGCTTTTCAAGGAGTATTCACGTTTGTTCAAAAATATATAACATTTTCTCCACTCTAATAATAATATCGGCATTGTAAGGATTCATAAAATGCTTCATTACTTACTTACTTACTAATCCGGCGCTATTTCCGCTTACCGGTCTTGGCCTGCTTCCGCTCACGGTCTCGCGTCTTCGTCTGCCAATCCGTTATACCAGCTTTAATGGCAGACGCCTCCACAATTTAGGTCTACCACGCCCGCTCTGTCCTTGTGGACGGCCTACAGGTTGGTCGCGACAGGTTCTTTGAGATAAACTGATTTTCAGGCTGTAGAAAGATCGGTTGGCAGCCAGCATCCTAGCGCGCACCTCAGCTACCATTATGTTGTAGTTCCTGACCTTTGACCCATGACAGGTGATTTCAGGGATGAATTCAGAAGTGCGTTCACCTATCTGTATTGGTAGGTCCGCTGATGTTGCCACCATCATTTTGGTCTTTGTCTCGTTTATCTGTAATCCGAGGTTCTATGCCGCCTGCTCGATCCTTGGTAGGCTTCTGCTCATAGGAGAGCGCAGACCAATGATGTCTATATCATCAGCGTATGCCAGGATCTGGGTTGACTTATAGAAGATGGTTCCCGTAGTCTCCACCCTCGAGTCGCGGATGACCCTCTCTAGTGCCAGGTTGAATAGCAGACAGGCAAGCACATACACCTTCACATATAGGAGTTAGGATAGGAGTTTCCATACACCTTCACCTGGCAAGTGACGTTGGTAATAGTCATTCTAACTAGCCTTATCATTTGGCCGGGATTCCAAAAGAGCTCATAGCGTCGTACAGTTTAACCCTGGCTATGCTATCATATGCGGCTTTGAAGTCAAATAAGAGATGGTATGTGTTGTGTCTGTATTCAGCCATCTTCTCCAAGATCTGCCGCATGGTGAAGATCTGCTCAGTGGTTGATTTTCCGTTTCGGAATCTTCTTTGGTAGTTTCCGACTATCCCTTCGACGTCCGGGGCAAGGCGATCCTGAAGAATCAGAGAGAATATTTTATAGGCGGTATTCAACACCGTAATACCCCTGTAGTTGTTGCAGTCCAACCTATCTCCCTTCTTGTATATGGGGTAAATGAGTGCTTCATTACATAAAATTATTCGGGTGAATGTGCCAACTATTTGATATTAAAAGATAATGCCTATATTTTGCATTTACAATCTTTCTTATTAAGTGTTAATGTAACGGATGGTAAGACAAGTGGTTTGAAAGGAATTTTCACTTCATAGTTGATAGATATCACACAACCTCATGCCAGGGAGGAATAGGTTTTTCTTTAATAATTTGTTTGAAATAAGGCATTAATGTATTATGCAATATTATATTATAGGTATTCGAGAAATTGTATCAACTTTCTGGCTTAAAGTGAAACATCTCTGAGCTTATCAGTTTTACCTTTTATTCCAATAGTGAGGTGGTGGCATAGTTGATTTGAAATAAGATAGGTTGATTTGAAATGATTTTCATTTCATCTCAAACAAATACCACACTTTCTCAAACAAAGCCAAGATACATATGTTTAACATTATATTAACCTCATTCGAGAAAGAGTGTCTACTGCTTGAGATAAAGTAGAATGGCATTACTCCGTATTTTCCAGTTTAAAAAATTACCTAACCGACTTACTTGAGTATTTTTACAAGTAATGTGCATTTGACCTGTAATTCCGTATAAGAAAAAAGGCAATTCAATTGAAAGGCATATTTTAATTAAAACCCGTGTAACCCACAGATTTCACATGAAAACGGTTCAAACGGATATCTCTCATTCCTTCCAGGGGCACAGTTAACCACTTGTTTGTGCAATAACGGCGCCTCCATCGAACTTCCTGCCCGTCCCATCCTACCACCTACGAACAGAGGGACGCGAACAAACATTTTCCACGACCACCGTCCACCGAGTGGCCAATCCATTCTCTTGGAAATCGTAACGCGATACCCCCGCTGCAAAAGGAACCAACAACAGAAACAAAAAGAGAGAGAAACGGATAAGGATAAGACAGCCAACGGGCGCGCATGCGCACCGCGTGGAAAACAATCGCACACGCACACGCACAGCCGCGGCGTGGGGAAAATTTGTTGTGATTTTTTACAATCGCTCTCGCTCTCGGCCCATCACACGACGGCCCCCTTCAGTCAAACGTCGGCGCTGCCAACCGAGCGGCAGCAAAAATCGATACCTTTGATGTATTGTGTGTGCGTGGTGGAAAACTAAAAACGGGAGTACAGCGTTGTTCGTGCTTCGTGGGGCTGCTGAAACCGTGGTTGCTGCAAACGACACTACATTTGGACCCCATTTGCCCAGCACCCGTCGAAGTTGTGGTCAGTGGTGTGGTCCAAGGTACGGTGCAGCGCAAAAAAGCGAAATGAAGAACGGGTATGTGAGGCCGTAAGCCGTGGGGGATGCGCTTGTTCGCCAGTACGCAGAAAGGACCTTTCCGTTTTTGGATGGGCGTGTGTGAAACGACGGCAGGTTCGTGTGCGTGCGTGCGTGTCCGTGTGTGAAGGATTTTTCTGCTCCATCACTAGGCCCAACTCGGGCTAGAGTAGCAGGTCGTGCACGCGCATACACAAAAAAATTGGGAACCAAGGATAATATGGATCCCGACCGTCGTCCAGCAGCCGTGCAGTGCCCAACCATGTTCACCGTGTGTCGCCCGTGCCCGTTTGGGGTGTGTGTTTATTTTAGCAAACTCAGCCATTTTGGAATGTAATTAGCCGTCGCTAAACGCACAGAGGGAGGGCTGCCTACTACGATCGCACATTGAACGGGACGAAAAAGTGTTTTGTATGTGCGGTGAGCAGCAGGGGTGTGTGTGTGTATGTGAAAATCAACCAAGCCTTGATGGAGGCACTGCCTACTAGAATGCCGCAGGCGGCCAGCCAGGACGGCAGACGATAATGGGTAGTGTGGGGTAGGTGTCGGTGTGGGTGATGTCGTCAGGTGGTGTTTAGTGAAATTTTTCGTTAGCCAAATTTTGCGGTAACTTACCGTCGTCGTCGTCGCTTTAGGATAGCATAATTTACACGCCAGCTGTAGCGGGGGATCGATTTTTGTCGACCGCTTGTCTGCACAGCTGGCCATCCTCGAGCGTAAGCTGAAAACAAGGAGAAAGAAACGATATTAGAGCGAAGAAACGATAATAGAAGAAGGAGCAGGATCCTCCGATTCGCGAAAAAATCGCCCGTGATTGATACAAACCCGCTCAGAACCGGCCGCCACCAGGAGGAATTGATGCGCAAAAACAGGCACGACTGGCGAATCACACGGGCAAGGGATGAGCCGTAGCCGGCGGTCTTCGTTTGGCCACCAGCACTACCAGCAGCAGCAGCAGCAGCATCAGCAGTTTAGCATCACCTCCACCATCAACTATGACGATGGGCTGTGCGATGGCGGAAGCGGCCCGGGGCTGGTCCCACCCGGCGGCACCACGTCCTCGCCGTCGCGGTTTAGCGAGTCGTCCTACTCGAACCTGGGATCCCGCCTGACCGCGTACGTCGCCCAGGCTCCCCTCCACAGCTCCACCGTCGCCCCGTCATCGTCCACCGCTTCCTCGCTGCCCCAGCCCATCCATCCGGGCTCGTCCGCCTCTTCGGTTTCGTCCGTGGCCGATCGGTACGGGCCCGGGGAGGAGTCGCTGCGGCCGTGCTGCATCTCACCGGCTGCACCACCATCCGCCAGCGACCGTTACTCGACCAGTTCGGCCCCAAACTCCATCATGTATCCGGAAACGCGCAACGGACCGCACCATCGTTCGATGTCACCGGGATCGAGGTGAGACGTTTGACTGCACAAAAAAAATACACAATTTGAAAGATAAATTAACGTTTGCTTTTTCCCCTCTTTTCCCCTCCCTTCCAGAACACGTTATCCCGTGCCGGAGCGGTTCCGGGATCCACCGGCGTCAGCGCCTCCGCAGCAAAGCACCACCCAGCCCAAGCTGGACCAGTACGGCAACTATCTGATCGGCAACAATGCGCCGCTAATGACGAGCTCGGAAAGCTACAACTATCTCACCTCGACCGTGCACACGCCGGTGAAGCGCTACATTCCGACGCCGCCGCCCGCGGAGAACTTCTCGCACTGCGAGCCGGTCGGCGGTGGCGCCGGTGGTCTCGGTGCGAGCCTAATGGCCGGCCTGATGGCGTCCGGCGGGGGCATCAACATCATCAACGCTGCGCAAGCCGGTGCAGGTGGATCGCTGCTCAAATCGCTGCCGTACCGGTTGAAGGTGCCGAAATCGGCGGACCCGGCCGGCCTAGGGGAAGACGCGACGGATCATTACGCGACGCCACCGCGTGCCCGGCCCGTCGGGGGCAAGTGTCCGCAGCAGCCGATCTGTACGTTCGCCGGCCAGCCGGTGGTCGGTGGGACGCTCGGACGGCAATCGCTGCAGCCGGACTATGCGTTGCTCCGGGCGGCCACACCGGTCAGCATTATGAGCGAACCGATGGTGCTGGGCCATGCACCTTCGTCGGACGAGGAGCAGTGCTATCAGTGTAACAGCTTGCGGCAAGCGACCGGCGTCCACCAGACGACGCAAACATCCGGCCCGATCAGTCCGCAGCCACTGTCGATCTCGTCCGTGTCGATGTCGGATATGGAGCGGCAATCGCCCCTCAGCCCACCGTCGCTCGTATCGCACGCTTCGTACCCACACCATCATCATCATCATCATCATCACCATCATCACCATCAGCAGCAGCAACAGCATCAGCAGCAGCAGCAACACTACACTTTGACAACACCGGGAGATGACGGCCGGAACGCACAGCAATCGCTAATCATCGCACAATCGCACACACTGAACAGCTCGTGCAGCAACCCGTCGATCATTATCCAGTATCAGCATCAGCAACACATACAGGCGCATCAGCAGATCCAGCAGCAGCCGCTTTATCAGCAGCTGCAGCAGCTCCAGCAGCAACACGCTCAGCAGCAGCAACAGCAGCAGCAGCAGCATCATCACCAGCTACAGCTACAACACCAACAAGCACAGCAGCAAGCGCACCAGCAACAGGTTCAGCAGCAGCAGCAGCAGCAGCAGCAACAGCATCAACAACAGCAGCTGCTGCAGCACATGCACCTGCCCCGGCTGCAGCCCGACTCCACCCCGTCAACACTGCAGCGGAACGTGCAGGCGATCCGGCAGCAGCGGCTCACCCACAAGCAACGCATCAAGGAGTATCTGCGCCGCAGCACGTCCCAGTTTTTCGGCGTCGACCAGCTGCACGATGACTACGAGCAGCAGAAGTGGGAGGACCGGCAGAAGCGGTTCGCCATCCGGCGCTTCGGCTCGCTCAAGGACGAGCTGCCACCGAACGGACGCGGACCGTCCGAACCGAGCGCGGACGTCATGCACGACCACCTGACGCACAGCGACCGGCCGGACGTGCTGCCGGCCCAGAGCCAGGACGAGCCGGAAACGGAGCAGAACCGCCGGCAGCGCTTCAACCCGTACTATCGGCACGAGGGCGGCGAAGAGTTTCTGGTCGAGCGGAAACCGTCCGTGTCGCGCATGATGCTCAGCGGGCTGGTGTTTGTGGTGCAGAGCCTGCGGAACCGGGTGCCGCGCCGGCAGAAGCAGTGGTCCCGCAGCTTTGCCCCGGCGCACGTCGCCCTCAACAATGACGATAACGATATCTACGACGGGCTAACGCCGGTGCAGGAGGATGAGATGTTTTTCGATGTGCCGGCGGGTGGTGGTCAGAATGGTGCGGGCGGTGGCGTCCCGCCGACCCAGCAGGAGCAAGATCTGGCCGGTGCGCCAGTGCCGGACAATTCGCACCAGATCTACATGCTCGAGACGGACCGGGCGCTCGTGAGCAGCGGATGGCGGACGCGCACGGCCGAGGAGCAGCTGCATCTGCAGGACGTTGCGGCCGGGCGCAACAACGCCATGTTTCAGTTCTTCTACGGCCAGCGCATACCGGGCACGATACTGGAGAGCGTGCTGGACAACTCGAGACGTCCGCCGCGCCACTGCATCAAGCTGTTGCGGCCGAACGCGCTGGACGACCGGTACGACTACCGGCCGTACTTTACGTACTGGATCAACACGACGCAGATACTGGTGCTGCTGCTGACGCTGCTGTGCTACGGGGTCGGCCCGATCGGCATTGGGTTCGAGCAGAAGAGCAGCCAGGTGCTGGTCACTAGTCTGAGCTTGCAAACGGTACGTGTGATGGGCGATTTGGGTTTGGGATGTGCGTTGTAGTGATGTGCTCTTTGGAGCGCACCCACAAGTCCGATTCCGACTCCGGTGACTGTAAGTCCGATTCCGACTCCGGCAAAATCCGAACTACTAGTTCCTCCCGGAGTCGGAGTCGTCCGGAGTCGCTTGGAGTCGTTCGGAGTCGCTTGGAGTCGTTCGGAGTCGGAGTCGTTCGGAGTCGATCGAAGTCGTCCGGAGTCGTTCGGAGTCGTTCGGAGTCGTCCGGAGTCTCCCGGAGTCGTCCGAAGTCGTCCGGAATCGTCTAGAGTCTATCGGAGTCAACAGAAGCCGTGCGTTTAATGTCGTGATCAGGCATTTCAGTGTCGTCACTCGCGTTTATCACGCATGGTATACTGTAGTGATCGGCGGGTCTACCCGAACCTATCGAGTCGGAGCCATCCGTAAGCAACTCAGAGTCGTTCGGGTCGACCCGAAAGGTACAAGTAGGTTCAGTAGGTTCAACGACTCCGGTAGGTGCGAGAAAGCATAAGCGACTCCGACCCGTTGGAGCAGGGAGTTCGGGTCGGGTCGAGTCAACGTAGGTTCAATACCCGACCGAACTCGCTGCACCAACGGATCGGAGTGGCCCGAACTCGTTGAACCCGCGGGACGGATTTGATTCCGGCTCCCATTTGGCGCACCCGCTGCACCCATGGGTGGGAATCGATTCCGACTGGCTCGCACCCGACTCCGGGTCGGGTCGTGAAATGAATCGTATGACCCACCACTAGTATATAACCCTTTGTTTCGAAAGCCGATTCCGGACGTCTTCGATTCCAACTGATTCCGGCCAATTGGACGACTTTGAGCGTCTCGGAATGACTCCAAGTCCCAATAACTCTGGATGACTCCGGACGACTTTGAACGACTTTGAACGACTCTGGACGACTCTGGACGACTCTTGACAACTCCGAACGGCACTTTACGACTCCGCGATATTCCGAACGACTCCGAATATTGCAGAGCGGACATACCTTCCGGGGTCGATTCTGAATTTATCGGAGTCAGATCGCAGTCGACTCCGAATTTTTGCCAACTTCACCCATCACTAGCGTATTGTTTGCTAATGCGCCTCTTCGCTTCTCAGGTTCAACACTACGAGCCACGAAACATTTGGATTGGGCCGCGCCGGGACGACCTGGTCCATCTAGGGTCGAAGTACGCGCCCTGCATGCGCAGGGACGGCCGAATCATGGATCTCATATCGAAAACGCGCAAGCAGGAGCGCGAAACGGCCTGCTGCATACGCAACGATGATTCCGGCTGTGTGCAGAGCTCCCAGGCCGACTGCTCCGTGCGTGGACTGTGGCCTACGGTAAGACCCTGTGCCATTATTTGCTTCACCCATTTCTTCATTCAAAACGTCTCTTCCGCTTTCGGCAGACCATTTCAACGTGGAAAAAGTGGTCGCCGGGCGATTCCGGCCCTGGGGGGCGCATTTCCGGCAGCGTGTGCGGTCTCGACCCGAAGTACTGCGATGCGCCGGCCTCGATCGCACCGCACGAGTGGCCGGACGACATCACCAAGTGGCCTATCTGTCGGAAGAACAATCAGTTTACGCAACGCTTCCGCTTCAAGGATCACACTGCCGAGCACATGGTGTGCGAGGTGATCGGCCACCCGTGCTGCATGGGCATCTCGGGCGAGTGCCGCATCACGACGCGCGAGTACTGCGACTTTGTCCGGGGCTACTTTCACGACGAGGCGTCCCTCTGTTCACAGGTAGTTAGGGACATAGCGTCGCCGTCGGCGGCGGTGACAATGTGTCATCTTAACTGGATTGTTTTCTTCTTTGCTCGGTAGGTTTCCTGCTTGAACGATGTGTGCGGCATGTTTCCGTTCATCGTGACGGACCTGCCCGACCAGTTCTATCGGCTGTTCACGTCACTCTACATCCACGCCGGTATCGTTCATCTCATAATCACTGTTGCCTTTCAACACATTCTCCTCGCGGATCTGGAGCGTCTGTTGGGATCACTGCGAACGGCGATAGTTTACATTGGCTCGGGCATCGTCGGCAACCTGACCAGTGCCATCTTCGTGCCCTACAAGGCGGAGGTAATGCGGTCTCGGAAACACTGTTCATTCTAGTGGTGGAAGCTCGGAAGCGGACCTACCTGATACTGATGCCGTG
The DNA here is from genome assembly GCF_017562075.2 of Anopheles merus. Classification (NCBI taxonomy): domain Eukaryota; kingdom Metazoa; phylum Arthropoda; class Insecta; order Diptera; family Culicidae; genus Anopheles; species Anopheles merus. The sequence continues at coordinate 9,717,914 of NC_054085.1, forward strand.
TTCGGAACCAATTCCGGAGCCGATACCAATGCAGATATCGATTCCGGTGCCGATTCCGGAGCTGATTCCGATGCCAGATTCGATTCCGATTCCGAAGTCGATTCCGGTGTCGAATCCGGAACTGAATTTGATGCTGGAATCGATTCCGATTCTGGATTCGATTCCAGAGCCGATCCCGGAGTCCATTCCATTGTCGAATCCGGAGCAGATTCTGGAGCTACCTCCGAAGTCGATACCGGAGTCGATTCCAGAACCGTTTTCGAAGTTGACTCCGAAGCCGATTCCTGAGTTGTCTCTGGATCCGATTATGGTGCCTGATTCTGAATAAAGCTGATTCTGATGCTGGATTCGATTCCGATTCCGAAGTCGATTCCGATGTTAAATCCGGACCTGATTCCGACGCTATAATCGATTCCGATTCTGGAGTCGACTCCGAGGCCGATTCTGGAGTTAACTTCGAAGTCGATACCGGAGTAAATTCCGCAGACGATTCCGGAGTCGCCTCCGGTATCGATTCCGGAATCAGAATCGGATTCGATCTGGGAATCGCAATTTGCTCTGGTAACGGAATCAGGATTGACTCCAGAAATTGAATTAGCTCCGCAATGATAATCAGTTCTTGAACTGAAATAAGAAATATCAGAAGCGAAATCAGTCCGGGAATCTATATGAGAATGGATCGTTTACAAGTAGATTTTGATTCTTTGCTGCTATCAATGCGTAGCATCATTAGACCAAAACGCCTATTCTAGTATGGATATGCCTAAACCGGAACCAGATAGATTCCAGGGCAATTTTCGGAACCAATTCCGAAGCCGATTTCGGAACCAAATCTGGAGCCGATTTCGGAACTAATTCCGGAGCCGATTCCGCAATCGATTCAGGAAACTAATTCCGGAGCTACTATCCGGAATCGACTTCATTTTTCCCATCACTAGTGGATTCAATATGCTCACCCTGTTTTTTTTCTTCTTTCCCCAATTAACCCCCTGGGTCAATGGTCGCAGGTCGGTCCTTTACCATCACTGGCGGGCACGCTGTCCTCGCTGCTCGTGCTGCTCATACTCTGCCATTGGCGCAATCTGAAGAAACCACAGTACGCCATGCTGAAGATGCTCTTCCTCGGCTGCCTGCTGTTCGGTATGGGCACGTTACCATGGCAGCAGAACTTTACCGGCCTGCTATCGGGGCTGCTGTTCGGTACCACCTTCACGCTTGCGCTCACCCCATACCTCAGCTTCGCCAAGTACAGCCGAAAGGGCAAGGTAAAGTGCAAACCGATATGCCCTAAAAGCTTGAAGCGCATACTAAACTGACCCGAATTTGTCGGCATACTTATTTGTCTTCCAGATCAAGCTAGTGTGGAGCTGCTTCGCGCTGCATTTCGTGCTGTATGCGCTCATCTTTCTCGTGTTCTACCTGTTTCCGACCATCTTCTCGCTCAACTTCCTCGAGGGCAATCAGATCTCGAGCATCAACGACAACAACGGCATGCACGATCACTTCAATCCGTACGATACGTTCAACTACTTTAACGGTAAGCATGGGCTGGACGGTGGCGGCTCCTCGCACGGCGGCATGCTGCCGGGCGAGGGCGGCCGGGCCGGGGGCGATGTGGGCGGCGGTGGCGGACGCATTAAGGATTACGATCGCGGCGGAGGGAATCGATACGGCGGCAAGGACGGTGGCGGCGGAGGCGGTGGTGCTATTAGCATGTCGGGCGGCACGATCAAAGCCATTAATCCCAAATACAATAATATAAATAGTAACGGTAATCTTAACGCTAAATCCAATATGCATAGTTATAAGATGGTAGCTATATGTGAGAAGGGACAGTGCAATCCGCGTCCGAACGCATGACGTCGATGTGTTTTACCCACGGCGTACGGCCGCTCATCAATACGATTGATTTCCATTTTATTCATCCGTATCACACTTATTGTACCGTTATTTACCGAAAGGAAAAAAAGGCAAAAAAGGATAACAACACGCATATATACCGATATACTCCATATACCCTCCCTCCCCATAGTACACGCGAAGAGCAGTCAGTGAAAAGGAAAGCGAAAGGAAGTGACAGGGAGCGGAACGCAAAAAAGAAAACGCAAACAACCCCCGGAAATGTTTAGGAAAAATCGTCTCGAGGAGAAAACAGGGCATACGAGCCGATCATCAATATGTATTGTGCAATCTTGTCAGTGGAGCGCGGTGTAACGAACAAGGCGGATGGTTGCGAAAAACGTGCAGCACTGAGGGACTGAGTAGTGTACACGTGCGTGGTGAAGCTGACATGCATCTAAGTAAAACACAAACACACACACTCACAAAGTAACGAAAATTGAATGAAATATATAATGAAAAACGCATGGTGTTTCATTTCCATAGAAATGGTTTAGTTTAGTGGTCGTTTCAGCGATTATTTGGCAGCAAAATGAGAAAGAAAATGTCGAAACAGTGAATTTAAAAACATGTTTCGTGTAAAATATAGTTTGTGGGGCTTTTGAGGATTTTTTTTTGTGTAAATTTTTCCATGCAGCAGAACATTTGTTCTTGAATTTCATTTGCAACGGAACATTTGAATTTGCAGTACCAGCACGGTTGCTGGCTGCGTGCTCTCTGCCCCGTTCGAGACAGTACGCAGCCTAAAAAGGGGAATCATATGATAGCTGTCAAATGCGCCGGCATATGCGGTTTGTTGTGGTTGGATTGTTATTGTGCAAACAAACGGCGTTCGTTGCAAGCGTGTGCTGAAACGTGATTGCTTTTTTAGTCGGATTCAATATTACTTTACAGTATGGAAGTAAAAGTGAACAAAAAGAGTAAATCCTGCACCGAGGACGAATTGCTTTCCCTGTCCAAAGAGGTAAATAGATGTGGCTTTCTCATGCTGTAGTTAGTGGATGCTGCAAAAAGCACCTTGATTCCAGCGAGCTTCATTGGAATTGGGCGATAAGCGAAAATTCGGCTACATAATTCCCACACGCTTTTTGTGGGAATGTTCTTGCTTGGGAATCCCACCTCCTTGTTGACGAATCGGTCTTTCATTGCTACGCTAATTGTAAGATTGATAATGCTCAATGTGCGCTAATCACCATCATGAGCGAAACAGTAACAAAAAAGGCGCACAAACTCTCCTAAAATTAGTCTCATTATAATTCTGATAAGCTTTGTTTACACTCCGCTAGTTGACTATAAAAGAAGATTGGGATTGTCCGTTGTGGCACAGTATCATTCTGCAGTAGCAAAGCGATCGGCTCTAGCGCACCATGTTCGTTTACAAAATAATCCTGTGCTGTGTGTTGTTTGCATCAAGAAAAATCGCCTGCAACGGACGCAATGTAACAGCACCGCTCTTAAGTGGGCTGGCGTTTGAAATGCTTACGACAAAGCTAGAATATCTTCAAGACAAGTTGATCGAGATGGAATCTGCGGCGAAGAACGCCGACCGGCAGCTTTCCGGGGCTATTGATGAGCTGAGCAGGACGGTGCAGAATCATTTCAACAAAACGGAGCATACAGCAAACGCCAACCACGAACAGATGGGGCAAAAGATCCAGGCGTTGGCAACGAAAGCCGACCTTGCGTGGTTGAAGATCGATTCGGGCTTGTATCTTCGAAACTTTTCGCTTCGTTCGTGCAAAGAGGAACCATCAAAGCAATCGGGAAAGTACATCATGCAGGGCACCATATACGATGCACCGTTCCTGGGATATTGCGAACAGAGCAGCTTTGGAGGCGGATGGCTGGTGGTGCAGTACCGGTACGACGGAGCGTTAGACTTTTCCCGCGACTGGGCAGAGTATCGCAACGGGTTCGGAAGCACGGATGGAGAGTTCTGGCTCGGGTTGGAGCATCTGCATCAGCTGACGGCGACACGAAAGCATGAGCTGGTGGTCGAATTAAAGACTTCGATGGCAACTACGTGTACGCACGGTACGATGAGTTCGCGATCGACAGTGAGACGGGTCAATATCGGCTTATGAAGCTGGGATCGTACACAGGAACGGCGGGAGACGGCTTGAACTACCAAAGCGGTATGAAGTTTACGACAAAGGATCGGAAAAATGATCTTCACCCATTTCTAAACTGTGCAGTCCATCATACGGGTGGTTGGTGGTACAGAGACTGCGCTAAATCGAATCTTAACGGAGGCTACATGAAAGGAGAGACGCCGAAGGGAATGTTTTGGGTTCCGTACAAACCGTCCGGTCTGGCGTACTCAAGAATGTTGATTCGCGAAATATAACACCACTGCTGTGCACTGTATTAATAAAAGATGAGCCAAAGAGTCAATTTCAAGACGGATGCATAGATCTTCACGCAAAATGTGCTAATTTGTCATATGGGAAAGGAAAGAAAGGAAGCATTCCGTTGGGGTATAATGTTCTCGATTTCAAATACCAATAATCTTTAATTTTTTGACGTGTTTTCACCTTTTTGTATTTTATTACAGGAATTAATTGATAAAATCAAACAGCTGGAAGCACACAACACGCAGCTGAAAAGCATTGTGCAGAAAAACCTTCAATCACGCGACGAGACCGCCAATGGCAACGCGAAGAAGAAACACCGTCCGTTCGATTTCGCCAAATGCTTCAAGCGACACATTCTCCTTCGCTTTTACTATCTCGGCTGGGACTATCAGGGATTTGCTGCGCAGGAAGATTCGATCGAAACGATAGGTAAGTCATTTTTCTTACACGTTTCTTTATACTTAGTCAAATAAATATTTTATTTTATTTTTGTAGAGCATCACATGTTTGCTGCACTGAAAAAGGTTTGTCTGATCGAGAGCCGGGAAACCTCCAACTACAATCGCTGCGGCCGCACCGACAAAGGTGTGAGTGCGTTCCATCAGGTCATTAGTCTGGACGTTCGGTCAAAGTTTGCGCCGAGCTGCAGCTAGATGCGAGCAGCCTAACGACGGAGCTTGATTACTGTGCCATGCTGAACCGGGTGCTGCCGGAGGAAATACGCTGCCTCGCCTGGATGCCGATGGTAAATCCCGCCTACAGTGCCCGGTTCGACTGTCGCTCCCGTACGTATCGGTATTTCTTCCCCCGGGGCGATCTAAACATTACCGCAATGGAAGAAAGCGCTCGCTGTCTGGTGGGTGCGCACGATTTTCGCAACCTTTGCAAAATGGACGTTGGCAATGGGGTGGTTAGCTTTGTGCGAAGCATCGACGCAATCAGTATAAAACCATCGCAGCGGGATAGTGAGCGTGACGGTAGTAGCTACGATATGATGTACCTGGAGCTGCGAGGCAAAGCATTCCTGTGGCATCAGGTCCGTTGCATAATGGCGGTGCTGTTGCTGGTTGGACAGGGCAGGGAAGAGCCATCGGTGGTGAAAGATTGCTCGATGTAGAGCAGAATCCCTGCAAACCGCAGTACAGTATGGCGAGTGATGTGCCGCTCAATTTGTACGATTGTCAGTTCAATGAAAAGAGTGGCGAATCGAATGGAGAGGAGACGATGGAAGGAGAAAGAGATTTGAGCGATTGGATCTACAAAGAGGAAGATCTGCGACGCACAATTTCCGATTTACAGGGACTGTGGATGAAGCACAGTGTGAAGTATGTCAAGGACAGCAATGTAGCTGCAATTTTTCTTATTAATTCGTTTCTTTTCTTTTTTCAAGAACCACAATGATACGGGAAATGCTGAAAACGTTACACAGCATATGGAAGATCGCTTTGCAGGGGTTCCCCCAATCCGCGACCAATCGGCGCTGTTGACGCAGGGAGTGCGAAGCAAAGAGTACTGCCCGCTGCTTCAACGCCAGCGCTGTGGTAAGTGCGTGGGAAATTGTTTCACCATTTGATTTGCATTTTTGCACTAAATACCAAGGATTTTTCTTTCCTTCTCTCTGCTTTTCGCACAACAGAAAGTCTTGAGAACCGGATCGAACACTACGCCAAGAAGCGACGCATCGAGGTTAGCGTTAAATCAAACGACTGCAGCGCAAGCGGAAGCGACGAACCGGCGGCCGAGCACGTACGCACTGGCACCGATCGTAACAGCAATTTAGATCACGGCGTGTCGGGAATGGACAATTAGCACACAAGTGTTAGCGTGTGTGTGTGTGTGTATGAATGATTTTATTAACTTTACCAGGGATATATTTATGGGACCTTTTTTTTTTGTACAATCCAGCGTGGAGTGAGGAAATGAAATGAAAAAACCTTCCTAATCTATCTATTTCTACCGTGATTAGTGTCTATCTCACTCTCGCTGTCTCTCTCTATCTCTCTTCTAACACAAAACTCTGGTCCGATTCGGAGCAATTCGTTCCATCGTGTGAGACACGCAACACACGCACGCACGCGACAGCATTTGTCGGCGGCTTGCGATCCGCCCGCCCAAAACCGCGGCCAAGTACGTGCAAAATCAGTATGCCGTTCGTATGATCGGTGCCATCGAAGTGTGTGTATACGTTGTTGCGTAGGTTGAAATCTTAAAGATATAGTGGCCATCATGCACTCACTTTTAAAACAAGAAAAGAAAGAAAAAAACGCTCCGCCACAGCAGCAGCAGCACGGTCACACCAAGCACACTATACAAGAACAGGTGACTAGAATTGAAGTGGTCCGTGGGTGGAATAAATAAATAGACAGGCCCTGGTCCTGGTGTCGCTTTACACAGGCGCGGCATTTTGCTGCTCCCCTCTCCTCATTGAGCCTTGCAAACGCATTTTGCATTTTATTTTTTTGGTTGGGAGTTATGAGACGCGCTCCGTTGTGTGAGGGAAACAGCGTGCGATGAAATCTTAAGGTTCAGTTCGGTAGATTATCCACTGACTTGGCCCGGTGGTATCTACCAAAAAGAATAAAAAAAGGAGAAATATGAGGCATTAGGAAATCAATTTGAAGGTATTGAGGGTCGTCAAACGTCTTTTTACCTTCTGCGGGCCAGCTTGAGCACGACCGGTCCTTCCTTGACGTTTTTGAACAGTGCGATCGTCTCGCAGTGGCTCATACCCTGCACGGCGGCATCGTTGATGGACAGAATTTCATCACCTGTGAAGAGAAGCAACCAACAAGAGTAATTGCTGAAGGACAAACCCGTCAGGGAGTTGATTTGAGGCCGCCTCTTACCCGCCATTAACGTTCCATCGAGTGCGGCCTGCCCGCTTGGGAAGACGGTCTTCACGTAGATGCCCATATTGCCGCGCGGTGAATCCCGACCGCCGACAATGCTGAAGCCGAGCGATTTCATCCCGGTGCCTTTGTGGAACGTGACCGTTAGATAGGTGCACTTGTGTATTCCTTTGGGATAGAAAAAAAGCATTAAAATAAGAGGAATTCAATAGGGATTCTTCCCAACACTTACCCTCGATGTAAGACGAACCCTCCTCGTTGATCAGTATCCGTACGCCCGCCTCAAACTTTGTACCATCGAGCGTGCAGTCGAGCTCGTCGCGCGCCCCACTTACATTGCTCTCCGTCTTGGACCGTTGCAGTGGCACGCTTGCCTCCGCCTTACTCTCCACCACACCGTCATCCGACTTTAGCCGGATGCGCTGCACCGATCGTGGGATGTCTTCCTCACTCTTCAGTGCCTTCGCACCGCGATACGCCGATCCGATCGGAACGTTCCGCCGTATCGTGTCGGAAATCACCTGCACCAGACGGTCGGAGCGTGTCCTTCGGCGATGGACGCACGGGAACTGGCATTCCCATCGTCTGCCTCACCATTTGCCGTCAGGTGACGTATCGATTGATTAATGCTGCCGTGCGAAACGGGTCTGTACAGTGAGTAAAGCCCCGTCTCGTTCGAATCGATCCGATGCTTCGGCTGCCCGTGATCACCACCGTTCGGCAACAGCTCCTCATCACTGTCCTTTATCAGCCGCTTTGAACCGAGTATCTGTGAGTAACCGTTCTTCACCAGCGCCTCACACCGCTGCTTGCTTATCATTTGCCACTTTTCATCGTCACAGATGGTGTTCGAGATCGAGATGCGGTTCGCGTACACTGGCACATAGTCGGCCGGTGCGTAGATCGGTGTCAGCGGGAATGGTTTGGCTGGGCCGGCGGTGTTGCTGGGAGTGCTGGTGACGGCCGGCGCTTTGGATGACCGCGTCGGTGAGGACGACGATGATGAGGATGACGAAGAGGCTCCGGACGAGGAGGAGGAGCTGCCACCGATCGTGATCGCACCGGACGTGGCCGGCCGGGAATCGATCTTGATCTTTCGGTTGGCGTCAGAGTTGAACGTAGTTAACTCGTCATGTGCAATGACAAGGTCTACGACATTGTTGACAAATGTCGACAGGATACGCTGGACAGTGCTGGGAGACTGCAGGCCACGTAAATGATGCCCGTTTACGTTCACAATCTCGTCGCCGATGCGCAATCGGCCGTCTCTGCGAAAGGGCGAAAGGGGGAAATGAGTATCGAAACAAAAGCGTGACATTATGGGCGAAGTATTTGGTTTATGCATAAGTATCGTTTAATATGCAATGGCAACGATCACGTTTTGTGAGGTCCATTTTGTTAGGATGCGAGGATGTGTTTGTGAGTTGCAATATATGGCAAGTTTTGGAGGAATTCGTTAGCTTTAAATGGTTGATTAATTACGGCCATCTTCAGTGTACTGAATTAGTGATGTACGTACTGAGTCCAAATAAGTCTGAATGAGTGAGTGAGTAAATCGCAGTGCATGAATTAAATAATTCGTGAGTTGCATAACTCTTTCGAGAGTTAAACGTCGCTGAGTGATTGCACTCTCCGCGCCGATCTGTAGCTTACCCACAGCAAGTCAAATCATTTATGAGTAAAACGACGCTTTTAAGAGAGCACAGAACGATCAGTAACTCACCAACAACGAATTAAACCATTCATGAGTAACTAACCAATATCCATTTTAATCAGAGATGTCAAACTGTTGACCGGTTGAAGTCTTTGGGTGTGGCCCGGGACCGCTTGAGCCATCATTTATTTTGAATTTTTACGGACACCTGAACTAATTATAAGACCATCTATCTTCAGAAACCTTATCGGTGTTTTGCTCTATCAAAAAAAGATAAAAACTCAAAAAACTGTTCGAGTTATAGAACAAAAACCAAAAATGTGTATTTTGCTGAAATTGAGCAGTGAACTCCGGAACACATTGTTTTTGTTTAGTGGCATGGTTACAAAATTATTAAAAACTTTTTTTATCCCTTAAAATCCGTTTACGTTTTAGCTTCAAACTCATCAAAAATCGTAAATTTCAAAAATTAATTTTTCTTTTAATTTTAAGCAAACAATCAGGGTATTGTTTTGGGGAAAGTATCAGATTCTTTCGACACGGTTGCTGCTTAGAACATTATACCTGCTTCTGCAAAACGTTTATAAATAGTTGAAATCGAGACTGTCAGCACAAAGCACGAGTTACTTTTGATAGGATGCTACAAACTTGATTTCAAACTTTCCTGAGGCAGCAGTGACTAGACTAGACTGCAGGTGAGCAAATAGCTCTGAATTTAGTCGTCATAATAAAAGGGGATTTCTATGGCCATTGCCACACATTTTGAAATATCAGAGGCTTATGGCCAATTGAAAATAATTTCCTGCAAAACATCCTCTAGTGAAATGTTTCTTAAATTTAATAACTTAATTTTGCACCAAACGTTTCACTGTTGTAGCGTAACTATTATCCCAATAGAAATGAAAGGAACTGCTTGTATCATAGAATCACATATAAAAAGTAGGTTGCGGCCTGTGCCATTCTTTTTAGTAGCATTTTTGCCCGCAGGATCGAATGAGTTTGACTTCGCTTGTTTAAATCAATCGAGCAACTCTTTGAGAGTAAAACCTCGGTGAGTGATTAAGTGTTCAGTAGCTCACACACACAGCGAATTAACTCTCTTGTAAGTTGGCGCTGAACGACCAGTAGCTGACCAACGGTGAATTGAATCATTCGTGATTTAAGTAACTCTTTAGAGAGTTTATCCTCTCTTAAATGAATTTATTCATTTAGGAGCTGAATAACTCTATCGAGAGTTGAATCATGAAATAACTCATTGTGCCAATCAATAGTTAGCATCCACAACTAAATAATTCTAAAAAAGAAGATAAATAAGATGATAAGTGATTTAGATATTTGCAGTTACTAACAACTCGCTCACAGCAATGATATCATTGTTGAGTTGAAGAACTCTTTCGCGAACACTCAGAGCGATCACCAGTAACTAAAAAATTAAAATAACTCTTATGAGAGTTGAATCTTGCTGAGTGAAACTCACTCTACAGTAGTTTGTCATAATTCTCAACTCTTAACTCTTAAAGCGTGAGTTAAAGATTTAACTCGTCATCCTGACTCAAGTTCTTTTGGTTTAAATCGGCTTTGGTATTCTACTGGTTGCAATTGCATATTAAAAGTCATGTAATCGGAATTTAATGATCGCA